>NW_023276351.1:0-280938 GCF_013357705.1 Chelonus insularis | reverse complement strand
TTTTTATTATAATTACGTAGTGCTATTTAAATTGTAAGTAACACAAATAAAAACAAAAACAATATTAACATAGGAAATTCTGTTTCAATGAATAATTAAAAAATAAAATAATTTTTAATATTTAATTGAATTTTATTTTAAAAAAAAATTTTTTTTACATTGTTTTAAATTGATGTGAAATATATATATATATATTCAATTGACTCTATGTATCTTCTCTTCTTGTTTCCTCAAAGGGCGGAGTTTAACATGCGTGCGTTTAGGCCCGAAAACATGCAATGAGAGTGACAAGCGCGAACGTATCGCTCTGTCTCTCTCACAGCAGTATCGTACGCCAAGGGTGTTCAATATTTTCACCGGTTTTAATTTTACCAACCTTTAGAGGTTGATAACTTTTTACCTGTTACAGGTAAGGTTGCGAAGATGCGGACTTTTTTATGTAAAAACGTAGCCGCTACAACATTTATTTAAAACCTTTTTTCATATTCATTATAGTTCTCGAAAAAAATGAGAACAAACGTGAAAAAATGCATAAAAAAGCGTTTAAAGGGTGATTTCAACCCTTGCCCGGTGTCGGAGCTCACTTTTTTTTAGGGGAAACTAATTCTACATCCCCTACAAATATTCTATTAAAATTTTATCCATTTCAAGATTTCCCGATTTAAAATTTAATATGACTGGACTATAATTTTTGTTCACGTTTATCCGTGTGACACTGACTGAGACGACTGATATAGAGTTTTTCTGAAAACCGTGAGTTTATCGACAAAATCTGCGATTTTACTGCGAGTAAAAGAACGGAGTCAACTGCGTGAGTTGTCTGGAGTTAAATGACGCCACAAGGGCTCGACCGCGTGCTTGTTGGCGTCACTAAGGCGATACAGTTGTCTGCTAGGCCACTAGAGCAATAGTATTCCCTGATTGGTCCAATAAGCTGACTGACGCGCCGGTGGACAAGTCCGGCATTAAACAATTTAAAGATTTTGAGACTGATTGACTCGGGGCCCTCCAAGTCAGAATAACTGGCCTTTTGTCCAATTCTCAAAAAAATTATTTATATCATCAGTGGAAAGATCGCAATTACCCTTCTTGCGATTGTATTGATTTGATTTAGGAACTTCCACATAAATTCCAGTTCTTAATTAGGCTAGTTGATTATATAATGAATATAAGAAGTAATTTATTGAAGGATCAGAAGGACCAAACCATAAGCCTGCTAAAATCATATTCTCTTTCCCTTGCGGTTTCTAGGAACTGAAATTCTACGGTTAAAAGATCGCCAAAATCCAGTTAAATTTAAGTTGAATTTCAGTTATTTTCTGGTAAAAAAATGGTTAAAAACAGGTTAAATAATCGAACCGAAATTCAACCGTTTTTACTCGGTTAAAAAACGGTTAAAAAGCAGTTAAATAACTCGCAAATTTAACTAAATATTCACGGTTAAATCTCGGTTAATTCCCGGTAAAATCCCGGTTAAATATTAGGTATTTAACTGAATAAAACAAGTTAAATATAAGTTAAAAGATAGTTAGAAACTGGTTAAACAACTAGAATATTTTTTATATATCCGGACGTATATAAGGGTTGAATATTAGTTAAAAAGAGGTTAAATATTGGTCAAATAATGAAAATAGATCTCGCGTATTTAACTGCAAAAAAATATTTGTAAAAACAAAATAAATATCAGTTGAAAAAAAAAATATTTTTTAATAAACAATTGATTTTATATCTACTCTCGCCACTATAAATCGTTTATAACAGCCAGTTATTGTTATCAATAGTAAAAAAACGTCAATAATTGTTAGATTTAAGTTTTTCCGGCGGAATATGTTGAATATCGACTAGATAAGGTCTCTGATGACTCTATATCTACCCTCGTGAATTTCATTTGTGGTAATTATTAGGAAATGGGGTCCACCCTATTTTTGGCTATAAAAAATCGAAAAATTGACATTTTGACATTTTTTTTTTTTTCATTTAAGGCGTTTTTACGGCGCATTCACGATAAAAATTAAGATAAGTACAAAAATTAATATTTCACTAAGTTTTTAGCACTTGAAATAGTAAAAAAATAAAAAATTTCATGTTTTTCATGAAAATTTTAATTTTATCATTTTTTTCAAATATTCTTGTGTTTTTTTTTAAAACTACAGAAAAAAACAAACATATTAAAGTATCACAGTTCAAACATATTTCATTAAACAGAGAGCTTAGAGCTCTCTCTCTATAGGCACGATAAGTTACGTTTATCATGCCTGTATTATATAAAATAATATAAAGATAAATTCAGAGCTAAAAAAAATCCTTTTTTTACTTGTTTTCAGAGAAATTGTAGGTATCATACGATTCAGAAGTCTCACAGGTTGTGTTTGTTTTTCAGGAAAATTGCTGGTGTGACACAATGGAACGATTATACTAAAATCTAATTTCATCCACAATTTCCCTGAAAGACAAGCTTTACCTGTCTAACTATTGAATCGTATTATAACCAGAATTTTCCTGAAAATGTCTTGAAGAATGAGCGACATTATAATTAGATAAAAAATGATACGGTGTTCATTTTTTAACAGTATAATAACTTAACAAAACAATGAGAAAATTATTTTTTAACAACAACGTAATTCATATGTTATTGAAAAACAAAAATACATTATTCACTTATAAGCTCATCATGAAATTCACGTAATGTAATAAAAAATTCATGAAGCCGATCACGGTGATCAATAATTTTTGATCGGAAGAACAATTCCGCTATGTACCGACTATGTAACCCGACATATTTTTTTCACGACGTCCATAATTAGGAATATCAGCTCTTGCGGTTCGCCATGTACGCTCAATATTCTGGGTGTAAGCGCCAGTGTCTGGATCGACGAAATTATGTTTGTGATTGACCGTAAGGTGTTTGAAGCCTAAAAACCAAATATTTTCTTTTATCTACTGTCACACATTTACAGATATTTTCACTCATTAACTTATTCACACACACTTTCACTCATTCACTTATTGACTCATTTACACACACTGTCACTCACTTACACATATTCTCACTTATTGACTCACTCACACACTCACTCATTGACTTACTCACACACACATTTTCACTTATACACTCACTCATTGACTCATTCGAACACACACACACACTTTCACGCACACACTCACACCCTCACTCACACACATACATACTTAATTACATTTACTATACCTTCATCACTCAGACAATCGTATGCCTTCCAACAGTCGGACATGATCGTCGTATTAGGCCGGATTTTCCGCTTGATGATCGCGAGCAAAGTTTCTTTTGTACGGTTGGGAACAGCTTCTATAAAAAAAGTTTTACTTTCCCTTTCAAATCCGCCAAATAACCATTGTCCATCAATGATGCGCCCTTTATGGTATTTCTGTCGCCCAAACTTGGCCTCATCAATTTCAACAACCTTATTCCGCCCACCGATCTTTGCGGCTGAGTTTTTGAGTGCCCAATATTCCAACACTTCGCGAATAAACGACGACCAATCGCAATATGTACTAGAAGATAATTGCATATCACGCATTATAAATGCCTGGTGAGGCGGATTAAGGAGCAAATATTCTGCAATGAATTGGCAGCTTATTTCTGGATTTAAATGGGCATTGGCAAACCACGAGCATGTACGGAGGGGCTGTTTGAAGTTGCATCTCTTCGTTTTCTTTTTCCGACTCTCCGAAAACGTAAATTGTTTACGACACTCCCATTTCATACTGTCGGTATTCAATTTGCAAAAATTATTGCACGATTTACATTTTACCTCTGATTTTATTGCATCATGGCTCATTAAAATTTTTAATGATTCTTCTCTACTTTTGAAAATAGTAAATGCTGCAATTAAATCAAGAGAACAATGTTTACAAATTATTTTCAATAAAATTGTCAATAACAACACTAATAGCTATAATAATAACAACACAACACTAAGAACAATAACAATCACTATAGTAATGAAACACTAATAACACAGTTAATAACAATAGTAATTAAACACTAATAAATTAACAATAACAATAAATAATAAATTAATTAATATTGTTAAACAAAATCATTAACATGTGAAACAATTTAATCATTGATAAGTATTGCAATTAATAAAAGTATATATTTATATCAAAATATGAGCCAAAAAAGTCCCTCGTTCGTTCTAAAAACATACAACTAGCACCAATCGATGAATTAGCAGTCAACATTACCGATAACAACGAAAAAAAAGCTAGAAACTCGGTGAATGGTGCTAGTATTCAAATTTGATATTAAAAGTTGGAATGAAAAATTGAAACTTTTTTTTTACAACTTTGTAAATTATAATACCTACATTCTTGTTATAATTCTTTTGGAAAAAGTTCATTTTTCAATCTTTTAATTTAATTCCCGAGTGAAAATAAATAGGCCCAAAAGAAGCCCAAAATGAAAAATAAGCCCAATACAGGCCTGATTGAAGCCCATTACAGGCCTAAATTTTGAAAAAGCCTAACTGAAGCCCAAAAACATTTTCTAGGCCCACAACACGCCCAATTCGAGCCCAAAAATATTGTCCAGGCCTAAAACTATTTTGCTGGCCTAAAACACGCTCAATTGAAGTCCAAAAATATTCTCTAGGCCTAAAACACGCCCGATTCAAGCCCATTTTCTAAGATCATATTTGACAATGATGACAATAAATCATTCCAAATGTAAATTTCTAGCATGAAAGTTAATTTGATGATACGTTTTTACGACAATCTAGATTTTTAAAATATTTTTGGGCCTGGATTGGGTGCGTTTTAGGCCTAGAAAATATTTTTGGACTTCAATTAGGTGTGTTTTAGGTCTGCAAAATAGTTTTAGGCTTGATTTAAGCGCATTGAGAGTCAAAAAAATTATTTTCAGAATTCAATAATTTGTAAAGATGGTTAGAATCATCATATTCAATTTTTTTTTTTAATTATTCGTTGTTTAGCGTACTTTTTAAAAAAAAATAACTCGATAATGTTAAAAAATGATATAATAGAAATTTTAGCTGAAAACATAAAAATTTGTCATTTTTTCCACTTTTGAGAACCAAAAACTGTTTTAAATTTTGTTTTTTCGATATAGCTCTATTTTTTATCATAAATGCGCCGCAAAAATAAATAAAATGAAAAAAAAAATTCCTATATCATAATTTTCCGATTTTTTACAGCCAAAAATAGGGTGGACCCCACTTCCGAATAATTACCTTATGTGTTTATAACAGCCTTTAATTTTTATCAACAATAAAAAAACGTCAATAATTGTTAGATTTGAGTTTTTCTTGCGGAATATGTTTAATATCGACTAGATGAGGTCTCTGATGACTCTGTATTTACTCTCGCGGATTTAATTTGTTTATAAAAGCCTGTAATTGTTATTAACAATAAAAAAACGTCAATAGTTGTTGGATTTGAGTTTTTTCGGCAGAATATGTTTAATATCGACTAGATAAAGTCTCTGATGACTCTGTATGCACTTTCGCAGGGTTCATTTGTTCATAACACCCTGCAATTATTATAAATAATTAAAGAACTGTTTATAGCAACCGCGAGGGTTTGAAATTCTTTTTTGATATGGCAGTTCATCAATAATTAGGTAAATCGGCGAAATACTGTATTTTGTAGATTCCAATATTGATACACCGTCAGTTTACCACATAAATGTGCTCTTTATATAGCAAACCATTGTAGATATCTTCTATATTACCATCTTATTCTTTTTGACAATGGTGGGGATGTGATAAATCGTCGAGAAATTCTCGACGAAGAAGTAAGGCTTGTAATTGATCTATGGTCGAAAATTAAATAAAATATAATGGTTCATGTCTGTTATTTACATTAGCGATACATTCACAAACCGCATTCTCTGAAGTTAAACGGTTTGTACAATCTGGGCAATAACAGTGTTTTTTTATCGTAGTATTGCTATTGTTATTTTATTGTTGTTCATTGCCTTCGAAGTTTGCTCTGTGCTCTGTTTCATTGAAAGCTTGACTGTGACTTTCCTTACTTCAACGAAATTCGTTACATTCAAGGTGATCATTCAGATTTCTCTGAGTACTATAGTCCAATTCTCCATTCTCTCCCTCAACTTCCGGGTGTTGTGGTTTTAACTCCTCATCATAATAAGAAGTATTTGCTTCATATGCACTACCCGATCGACTAACCGCCATATAATCCCTTTGATTTTCCTGGTTCGTTTTTTCTAATTCTTTATTTCCGCAGTTTAAATTGCATAACGTAAACATTGAAATCCGTTATGAAATTATTTTCACTCGAAACTATATTAAGTTAAATATCCAGTATACTGTAATATTTCCAATATTTTCGATCACTGAGTCTTTTGTGGGTAACCATTAATAATGATACATGAAAAATAATAAGTTTTTACCTGAATTTTTATTGCTCTTGAACTATACCGTTCGTCTGTCGAAAAGTTTGTCACCAACAATTTTGACGTGTATCCGCAATTTCTATATTTTCTTATGACGTAAACTACAACGATAATGAAGATAAAAAATGATCATGGGTGTTAGTGTTTTGGATGGAAAGTAGTGAAGTTTCTGTTATGAATATTAGTAATATTGCTAATCATTTAGAACCGCAATTAATTAAAGTAGGATGGAAAGGTGAACTACCTCGGATAGACGGTAGTGGATCAACAACTTTATATAATGCAAAAATCCTCTAAATCAGCAGTAAGTATAAAAAAATTAAACATTATGTCTATTTTATTACATTTGCATGAAAGGTTTTTTTAATTAAATATAAGTTGTATTATAAATCATAGCACGTACTTATATCTTCGCGTAATTAGTAAGAGAATAATATTTTCATCAGGCCCGCGTGAAAAGTTCATTTTTTCCATTTAAGAATGATTGAATTTTTTGCACAGGTATAACGAAAAAATATATTCAGATCTGGGAAAGACCATTAGATTATCTTTAACCACGTGTTTACGGAAATTGTACACGTTGTTTGAGCAAGTCTACTTTTCGTTCGTAGATGTGAAATATACAGTTGTAGCATGTACACCCACTTTAATTACTTTTCAGTTGTAAAGATACTTTTTAATATGTACGACAAACAAAATACTTTTTAACCTTCTCTGTAAATACAAAACATATGCTGTTATTCCCTTAGTACATTTATGGCGGTTTTTGGATTTTCCATCATTTCTTTTCAGACAAATCCACCATCCCTTTTTTAAAAATAAGTATTCGCTTTTATTTCCGTTATTCTGGACTGCATAGATCTTTCGTTTGTTAATTTAATTTGATGCTGGCATTGAGTGAAGTACACACAGTTGAACTGAAATAGTTCAGCGAATATTTGAAATCTGAGAACGGAAAATTATAAGTGAAATTAATAAAATATAGTGTATGACGAAAACTACGTTTATTACTAATACTTTTCCTGTTATCAAATAGGAATGAAATATTTTCTTATATTATGTAGGAAACAAAGATTATCTCGAAAGTCTCATCGTTAATCACAAAGGAAAAATTCTGAAAAAAGAACTGAAGATACAAATCATGGCTGAACGTAAGAAAATTCAGCAGGCGAAAAAGCGCGAAGTTGTGACGCAAAATAAAAATACCTCAGATGCTAATAAACTTATATAGAGTTTGTCAAACATATCAAGTGATCCATCAGAAAAAACGAATACGGATACTTTGAAAATTGCAAGAATTGCGTCTGCAGAGAATGAAGATCAAAAAGTAAGTGTACACGCTGATAGAAGAGATTTGTAATAATAAAAGAGGCTTCTTAATTGTTAAAAAATATTTTGTGACAGTCATAAAATTATATTTTAACTATTCAACATAGCTTTGTTACAGCGAAATGGAATAGACTCTTTTTGCTTCCAATTGATAATGAAAAACTAAGGACTTTTTAAAAATCATTTTCATCTTATTTACACAAATATTCTCAAAATGTTAAGAATTAACAGCGATTTTTGAAGTGATTTAAATTAACCGAAAAAAATATTTATCTGTGAAAAAGTTGATGACTTGGCCCGATTTTGATGATGTTCTATTTTTAAAATCTCTCATGAGCATTTATGATAAAAAAAAAAAATTACAAATATTTCAATGAAAGAGTATACGGTTATCATATTTCATATTTTATTCCCGGAATTTTTAGAAGATTGAAGATTCAGATTAGAAGATTTTTAAAAAGTCTTTAGTTTTTTATTATCAATTGAAAGCAAAAAGAGTCTATTCCATTTAATAAATGACTTGGCAGTCCATGTGATTTCAATTATTTTCGGTATCCAAACATTCTAATAGTCTATCACATATGAATGTTGTTATATCAGAGTCACTTAGGACGTGGACTTGGCGCAAATTTTACCGACATCTGGTGAAGTCGGTTTTGGTAGGATTTTAGTTATTTTTGTAGATTAAATCAAGTAAAGCGCTAAGTTAGCCGCGTCTTTTTTTCATAATCTTTTCGAACTAGTAACGTACTATTGACTTATGAAATTTGAGTTAAATTTGAATTACAAAAAAAAATGATCTTCAAAATCAAAAAACTATGAAACTTGGCCCATTTTTTAAGATTCTCTGAACAGTTCCATATATTATAGTTCTTCGTAGATAAGGACATTTGAAACTGGATTAGGCGGACTTTAAAGCAAAATTGGGCCAAGTTCCACAGTTTTTTGATTTTAAAGGTAATTTTTTTTTGTAATTCAAAATTAACTTAAATTTCATAAATCAATAGTACATTACTAGTTCGAGAAGATTATGGAAAAAAGACACGGCTGACTTGGCGTTTTACTTGACTTTACATATTTTTTTAATTGTACCTTTTTTTCATTTATACTAATTTTACTTGAATGTGGACTTGGCGCCAATTTTTACAGGCATTCGTAGATGCCTGTTTTGTTCGGATTTTACTCCTTTTTGAGGTGAAAACTTCTCTATGCGCATTGGAGCAATTTTTAGTAGGAGACAAACTTCTAAGTTCACATCACCAAAACCACCGCGTTACCGATATGGTAACGTTAATAGTATGTCTATAGCTATGATAGATATTAAAACGTGGACTCATACCAATAAGTTCAATTCACAAATTATGAATCTTCAATTCTTCATACTACAATTTATTAAAAAATTCAAACAAACTATTGTTATATGATAGTTTTAAGTTTCACTTCTATCACCAGTCCCTATGATTGCCTGAAATTTCTTCTTTAAACTCACTGTGAGATTACTACGACAATAACAATTTAATTTTATTTTAATATTTTTTTTTTTAATTTTTGACCTAGACACATTAATAAAAGAAGTTACAAAATTATTACAAGCTTAGAATGCTGTTACTGAAATGACTATCATTCGAAGAAACAGTGGTTACCCTACGAATAGATTTCTGAAGAAGACTAGTAACATTGATAGAAGATAAGAATGAACAAATTATTCTATAAATAAATTGGAATTTTATACGCATTCATAAAATTTTTCTGCAAGAAACATGTTTTTATAAAAACATAATTTATAACTATTTCAGCTATTTCCTATGCTACATAGGTGTATTTTTACTTTCCTATTATTCTGCGGAGCCTTTTTTTCATTTCTTTGCAACAAAAAAAGTTCAACATAAAAAAGTCAATTATACGAATATTATTTTTTTATAATCATTCAACAAACAATTATTTCTTCATTTAATTGTTGAAAACATTTTTTTATCAATAATTCCTAAAAAAAAATTCATTTAAATCGATATGCAACACGCGGGAAACATTCTTTATTTTTTAGAACACAGATGTCTCTTGGTTGAGCAAGGGAGAAAAAAACATCACAAAGTTAAGGTAAAAGAGTGTGATAACAATACATAAGGCAAGAAAGGGGGCACTGTAGGAACTCCAACGTGAAAGTGAGTGACAAAAGACACATTCAGTAAGAGATAACACATGATAGAACACTCGATAGAGTAAAGTGAAAAAGTAAGCGAAAAAACCTTGAATAGCAGAAATATCGCTGTTAGGGGCGTGGCTTATTTATAACTCTGTCAATAATTAACGAAAAATGCTCGTTTAAGGTTTGATCGGAAGCTTATGATATAAGATAACTACCGATTAAATAACTACTTAATTAAACTACCTGTTATGAAGATATTTTCATATAAAGATGCGCTGATTACATCAGACAAATTTTTTCGTGTATAGAGTAGTCGGTTGCTTCGGCGCTCATGGGGGAAAGAGCGCACTAGTAAGAAACAGAAAGAGAGAGAGAGGAAGAAAGTGAATGGGCACTTGGCGCCAAGTATCTACCGCTACTGTAGACCTATGTACGATTACCAACTTGAAAAATTTGAAAATGTAAATTTCTGGCTGTGGACAAAATACAATATAAATCTTGACTTTTGTCGAATATTTCTCGGAACAGTTCAGACTTACAATCTTTACGGATAAATATCTTTTCAATAAAGAGATTAAAACTTATGATTAATGCTGCAAATAAAAGCTCATAGATGATTTGTATCTATTGATGAATTATGCGTATGTGCTGTACTTTAAAAGTTGATAGAAAAAATAGAATTGAGAAGAAAGGGGGCGGGTAAAATTTCTTGTATAGAGGGTCTGCTGTTGCGCACTGTCATGAGGGAGTGCGAGAATGAGAAAGATAATGTGGAAAAGAGTGAGAAACAGTAAGTGGGACGTGGATTTGGCGCGAGTGACGAGCAGATCACTCTTGATTAATAAAAGATATGCATAAGGCAAAAAGTGAGAGTTTAATCGGTGAAATGATAAACATGACTGTTGTGGTTGATGTAAATTTAGGTGGCATTACAAAATTTGGTTAATTAATTGTTCAAAGATATTTTTAACTGTTATAAAATTTTTTTTTTACAATAAAATAAGATTCATTTATTACAAAACTACCAATGTGTTCATAACTAAGGCTTTTTTATTCTTATAAAATATTTATTAATTGTTAAAAAACATTGATTTTAACAATTAAAAAATCGTTTTTTAACATTTATCAATTTCTTCTATTAATACGTAATATAATAATATGTATTACGTAAATGATCGTAGTTCTCCAGACATATTTATTCATGAATGAAGTCACTCGTTCTCATTATTATTTTTAATTTTATAGTTACCCCAGAATTCCTGGAAGTATGTTGATTGCAGAATGAAACTCTCATGAAAGCATGTAACAAAAAATATTCCGACACCAAACCAAGCAATCCTAAGGTAGCGAAGTTTAATAAATTTTTGATTGACGAAATAGGTTTTTTAAATAGAATAATAACATTCTCTACATTCCCGATTGAATTATATCCAAAAACAAATATTTTTATCGAACAGAGCATTCTAAAATCACGGCCGAATGCGGCTAATAATAAAAAAAATGCCTTTGTTCGGCTTTTAGTGACAAAGCTGACTAAAGGAAAAGAAGAATTAGCGAAGAGCGGTTCTGCTCAAAAATTAACTGAAATACGGTGAGGCGGAGATTCTTTTTATTTTTTATTGAGTTTGATCTTACCTCTCTTACCTATGTTGGATGAATGACTCTAAAGATCATTAACTATCCTAACAGTTTTTCCATAAAAATTCAAGATGTGAGAGCAATAAGACTTTACCACAAAGACTATAATGACTTCAAACGAATCAAAGCATTTGCAT
Source organism: Chelonus insularis (assembly GCF_013357705.1). Lineage (NCBI taxonomy): Eukaryota > Metazoa > Arthropoda > Insecta > Hymenoptera > Braconidae > Chelonus > Chelonus insularis. The sequence continues at coordinate 269,270 of NW_023276351.1, read as the reverse complement.
GAGCAAAAACATGATAATTCTAGGGATAAGAACAGTGAGGTTCCCCTTGAATAAAATATCAGATCAATTATAACAAAAATAGAATCTAATCTATTAAAAATATGATATTCTTGAAATATGACTTGATTGATTCTCAAATTAACAATAAGTTTAACACTGATTTGACTTTTAGTATTCGAATGACTCAATATAAAATTAATAAATGATCTTATAATATTATCTGATCAAAGACGTCAATTCTCATACAAATGAACAGTTTATGACTTTGACAATGTTCATTAGACTGCATCAATTATTACGATGAGAATTATAATAACTATTTGAATCGTATGCAATGATAGCATCTTTAATAATAATAATAATAATAATAATAGGTAGAATTGACATGAATTCAATTACAGCAAAATAAAACCATTTAAGGTACGGCAACGCCTAAAATTGACTACAACCCGAGTAATTGTGCAATTGTGTCAATAACAAGCCACTATTTTAGTCTAAGTCAATCACCCTCAATTGTACAAGTAACTGGCTGGACTTACATGACTCATTTCTATTGACTTCCTGAAAAGCAACTCTGGCCACCGGGTATAACTCCGCGGACTCTGGACTTCTGAACAGGATCACGGTCTCTTTACAATTGACTGGACCTCTCGTTCGTTGTCTCTGGAACTACCGGTTGACCTCCGGACTACTGGCTGTCTTTCTCTTGTCGTGGAAAACGTAATCTTCTTGCCAGACAACAGTTCTGACGACTTATCGTATGAACTTGACTTTATTAGACTATGACTATCTGTCTTAGTGAACTTAATTATGACTACAATTGACTTTAGAATAAATTTTATAGAACAACGCAATTGGCAGAGTAACAAAATGTATGCCGTGTTATCTGTAAGAAGCCTTTGGGCTGAGTGGCGTCGGTTGTGCCGGCTTCGCTCCTTATGGCGTCGGTTATCCCCTCTCTAGCTTGATTTTTCCCGCTCAGTTCTTGCTGATGTTCGCCTGGCGTTGGAGGGCTGAAACTCCAATTAAGAGCATTAGTTCCGTTAGTAAGAAGGATAGGGAGCCCAAGACATATCTGATGGTGATAAGTAGCCACTGGTCGAGTCCAACACTTCACATAACTGATCAATTTCCTAAAATTCGCACAGCCGTGATAGGTAATCTATCTTATTGTTCAAATAGAACGAAAATTCTTCATGAAGAATTATAAAAATGTACGATTTTATTTATGTTATTACAGGTTATATGAAAAATCGTTTCAACGTAGTGATTGAAACAAAATATTATAATAAAATAGTTAATCATAGTATTCAATATTTACGCAGTAAAAAAGCATCAGAAGAAAAAGGAAATTCCGACAAAGAAGAAATAAGCAATGATTCGAACAGTCCAAGACCGAAAAAAAAGGTAAAACAAAATAGTGTCAAGTTATCTGCATTAATGTGAGAATTTAATATTATAACATTGATAATAATACTTACTCTTATTTTACAATTAATATTTTCAGTTGCCAAAAAATTATCAAAATCATCGAAAAAATACCTTAACCAACTGCTAGTTCATCATCAGCATCATATATATCAGTAGATAGTTCAACATCACCGTCATCATCAGCAGCAAAAACAAAAAATGCAACACCACCATCATCAACAACTACGAAAGATCCATTAACGAATCAATCATCTCAGAATCTGACTACAGCACCACCAGTAGGACCTCATCTTGCAGCTCATCCTTATTTATACCATCAACAATCTTCTGAATATATTCAGCATTACAATCACGATCATGACTACAATAATAATTATCATTACAATAATCCATATTTTCCTCACCCAAATTATGATTTTCCAATGCAACAGAATAATTGTAATGAAGAAAATGAGAACAACACATTTTTTCAACTGTAAATTCATTGTATAAAGGTTAATTTAATGAAAAAGATTCGTATTCAAACTATGAGTATTTACACATATGTATAGCAGTCGATTCTCACTTAAAAATTTTTATAACATACGTGTAGAGGCATCAATGCTGATTATTTAATTGCAAAAATAAAAATCTTTTAATAATTTATAAAATAGTCTTTAGGCTTAAATTAGGCGTGTTTTAGGCCTGCAAATTATTTTTAAGTTTGAGTTGGGCTCGTTTTAGGCCTGCAAAATATTTTCAGTCTTGAATTGGACGTGTTTCGGGCTTGTCTTGGACCTGTCTACATGAAAACATATCGGACAACAATGCCAATAACTGCCATGGAATTGAAATACGATTTTTTCTTAAGTTCCTGGGTTATGAAAGTAGCCGTCTACTAATGTACCACAGGGTAACTAGACTTCTTTATACTACTTTTAATGCAATAGGTAATATACCTAATGTATTAGGTCTTAAAATTTTTTTTTAAACTTGTTGATGCTTTTGTGCAACACTCGGTAAAAAAACATACGTCACCACGCATGGAACTTGAAAGCCGGTATTTTCGGGAATGTTCAATACATGTGAAAAATAACCTTTAGTCATCTTATTGTCGAGACCAAATGCTTTAGTTAAAGCTCTTAATGGCATTTGTAAATAATTTAAACTATCTAAAAAATTATGTCATCTATTGTCATTACAATTATTTAACCAGCATTAAAAAAAAATTCGGAATACGTGTTTTTTCATTTTCTATTAGATAACGAAGAATAAATTACGCGTAATTATAAAATTATAAGTAATTTCTATTATTTTTTTAAAATATTTATAAGACTTCAAGGCTAAATCTATGAGATTACCTATCGGATTTTCGTGAACATGCAATTTTGTTGTCTTAGCACCTTCAACATGTTGATGTTGCTGTGTTTCGAAATCATAGAATAAAGATATAGCCTCTGAAAGTGCTGCTGTCCCAAGTACACTCATATAGCATTGATGGTTTATGGGCTTGCTACGATTACAAATACGATAAAAAGTTTCATTACAAATATGATGTTTCCTTTTATCAATGCTATTTATTTTCAGATGAAAACATTTGTCACGAATTTGTCGAGTAACTATGTAATTGAAGGTAGATGATCTGAACGTCAACGAAAAAAAAATTATTTATTAAATGATCACTGTACAAAACCAACTAGACCTCATTATCATGAACTTTAGCTGAATTTGATCAATTTGAAAGCAAAATAAATGAAGATAGAACTCTAAAGATTGTAAATATCTAAATATTATTATATTATAATATCCCAATCATGATCGACTATGCCCTACTTGTCAACTATAAGAAACTATAGTGAAAACGAATTATTTTGTCGTTCGATTATTCAAATTTATGAGGCTAATAAATTCATGAAGTCGAAGTCACCAAGATATTAAAAATTATTATATAAGGGTTGTAATGACAATATCTTTAGCTAAAGAGTTCAATTGGACCTGACAGACGAGCGGCGAAAATGAGAAAGAATGTTTAATGGAATCGAAAACCGGTAAAATATTCTGGCGTAAGTGGATAATTTAAAAATATGTTAGTACAAAATTATTAAATATTGTAGAATTTTATTGCCTATTCATTTATAGGGACTCTCAAATTATCATTTCGTCATTCAGAACCAACAGTGGAAGAGTTCGAAAAGGATATGACAGAAGTTCTTCGATCCTACAGACAGAGAGCTCGGAATGCCCGCAGAGCAGGGAGAAATAAAGGATTTCGTGCCCATAAAAAAAGCACAAGAATTATTTAGAAATGATGACAACGAATAAGTATTTTGTAATTTACACCTATATGTCCTTTCCTTAAATTAATCATTAATTAATATGCCATTTTAAGCTTAAGGTTAAAAGTTTTTTTCTATTTGAATATCATTTTTCGTTACAAAATAATCAATTTTAGCTTTTAAAACATTATCATCATCGAGAAACTTGAGTAATAATTATAATTCATTAGGATATTTTGAAGTACTTAACATCGTATTGACCAACTGGTTAAAGTGTGATTTATCAACATATTTTATATTCGTCAATAAATAGTACAATTTATTCTAATTTAGTAAAATTACTTTGAATTATGAAACACCGAAAAATATAGTTTTACTATATTTTATTATTCGATATTATCGCCATCGAAATATCTTTAAGTATGCGTGATGGAAAAAAAACGTTCACATTTTAGACATTCAGTATTGAAATTGAGTAGAAAATTAAATCGAAGCAATACTTTCCCATTTTCTAGCAAACAGAAATAGAAGTCGAATATTTTGAAGGCAATTAGCACAAAACCTATCACTTTTTGGTACCTTCTTAAATCAAACACATTTTTGCTCGTACCAAAGTAGATATCCGTTACTATAAATACTCTCAGTGATCGATTGTTTTTTACATTCATCGCAAGTAATTTTCGTGTAGGATTTAGCATCGAAGAATTTTTCGATCGATTCTGATTCCTCACAACTTGTAATGTTATCACTTAAAATCTTCGGTGATACATGCGAAATATCTTTAAAATTAATAATTTCTTTAGTATTGACAATTTCTTTTGTGTCATTGTTTGGAAAAATCCATTTTACACAGAGAATTTTTTTACTAAATATGAGTGCAAAAATCATATGGCCACGTTTCGAAATTTAGAAGTGAAAATATTTCTATTTGATAGTAAATTTTGAGTTCTTGTAAGGAAACTTGAGACTTAAAAGGTGTTTTAGTAAACGAATTACTTAAAATAACTCAAAAATTACTTACGACAACCCAAAATTCACTGTTAAACAGAAATATTTGTACTTCTAAATTTTGAAACGTGGGCTTGTCATTTTTGCACTTACATTTAGTAAAAACATTTTCTCCTTGTAACATTGATGACTACCTTTCTCTTCCACAAATTTAAATCCATCTTTTTGATTTTTCTCTGGACTTGGTACCCGACTAAAAAAAGTCGTCAAACATGCCTTAAGCAAGTTTGATCTAAATTAGTTCCTAGTTATGTTTTCCGAAATTCAGGAAAATCACTTTACCTACTTAGGGCCTTGTAAGAACAATCAAAATAAGGCAAAATTGAACAACTTTACATTAGATTATTATTATAAAAAATAAAAACAGCCCCTAACGCAGGAAAATTTCCTTATTTAGGCCTTATATTATCGATATTAAGAATATAAAATGATAATAACCCAGTAAACACTGTCATATTGTTGTTATATACCTTTCATGCAGCTTTCATTACAAATTTTATTGCAATTATATACCATAGAAGTTATATAGATGTTGCTTTTCCCGCCTTAGTTATATGACATTGTTCTATAACTTCGTTATATTACAGTAATAGTACGGCTTCATAATATTATTATCAACATTGAAACTCTTTACAATGAGAAAAAAATTGTAAGCAATATGTTTTTATTAAATTTTATCGATTTTATTTACTATTCTACATTTCTTAAGTGTAATTTAATTTTTTTAGCGATGTACACTTTTCCTATTCTAGGGGATTCGAACCCACGACCGCCCGCTCGTACTTAACTCTATCCTTCGTTTTAACCCATTCGTCTTTTTTGATAATAAATTCACAAATTACAAATAGGCTTACATAAACATATCCTTTTGTTTCATGTACGAGGGAGGACTGAAAAGTTTGCGGCCTGAATATGAAAACAAAACTAGAAGATTTTAAAATTATTTTCATTTTTCGACATAATCACCACTTTTTTCAATACACATTTTCTATCTGGTTTCTAAAGCCTTTATACCATTGTAAAAAAAATGCCTTTTCTTAGCCCTCGAAATCGGCATTAACGGCAGCTTCAATCTCTTTGAATGATAAAAATTTCTGTCCTCGGGGTGTGGAAGTAATTCAAACCCACAATTATGGATTTCAGCCATCGTTTCGCAAGACGTGTGAAGGCGTGCGTTGTCTTAATGAAATAACACATTTTTGGTCAACATTCCTGGTCGTTTTTTCTTATTTTCATTACGTGACCGATGTAAGAGCATACAGTAATAAGGAGTGGTTCTTTTTGGTAGGTTATCGACCATACTGACTCCCTTTGAATCTCAGAATACTGATACTATCACCTTGCTTACAGACAAAATCATTTTAGCTTTCTTCGGAGGCGGTGAGCCTGGTTTCCTCTATTCGTTGTGATTGTTGTTTTGACTTAAGAATATTGTAATGAACCCAAGTTTCATCAGTAATAATAAATCTCTCTAAAAATTTTTGAATTCTGCCAACTACTTTTTAATGGTTATATACGATGCAGCAGATTCTTCTAAAGTCGCTACTATATCTATGTGAATCTGTTTCGGCGTTAACCCTTTCTTCAACAGATACTTGATAATGGCGCGATGTTCAATCTTCTTTATTTTCAAAAATACACAATGACACTTTATACAATGACAACTAAAGAGTTACCCAATATAATGAAGGCAAAAAAAATAAAATTTTTGAACATGTCTAAATGAGGCCGCAGATTTTTTAATCCACCCTCGTATAAATATGAAGGAAAATGAAAATAATTGTGTTCATTATAGTAGAGTTTAGTTGTTATGTCATAATTATTTTATGCTATGTCTATTTTCATTTTTAATTAAGATTTACTTATTTTAGGCTAAGGTCAAACAAATTGACAGAGAACCGCTATTATATAACGTAAACGTAGAATTTTCTAACTATTAAGGTACGTACTATTTGTCTAGAGCTGTAAAACAACATTTGCGGGGTAAATAATTTCATGATTTTTCTAATGTAGAGGTAAAGCTGAACAAATTTTCCCAGACACAGCCATCAGAATTCTAGGCAAAAAGGCATCTAAACTCTGTCAGATCGTTGGCAAGAAGTCTTAGATACCAACGGTAATTACATCTGTTCTGACCTCGAGTCAGCCGGATGACAGGAAATGCTGTTAATAGATTGGAATGACAAATAGTAAGGTTGGATGCGAGAGAGTTCAGTAGAAGTAAAGTTGTATGAACACGAAGAACTACGGTTTTCTGGTTTTTGTTAGCACAACACTCAACATATTAATATAAAGAATTGAATCACGGAGTGTTTGTGATTTATCTGTCACGAAATCACTAATAAAGTTGTCTAAATCAATTAAATCCACAAATATAGTCTAATATAGCGTGTAGCGACAGACACAAATCTATAGGTAAGTTGTTCGATGATGTTCTGTACGTGTGACTGTTCGTGAGGCACTATGGCGTCGACGCCAACACAGCTTCGCGCCAGTTATTAAACAGTCCTTGTGCACGCTTTCCTTTCCTTGTACACCTGATGCACTTGGGTTTTCTCTCGGCTCCTTCAGGTCTGCTTTCAGTATCGACTCCTTTTCACCTGCCCTTGTGTAGCGCATTTTCCTTGTAAATTCAAAACTTAGTCTTGGCTTCATGCTTCAGGCTCTTGTCTTCTTAGTCCTCTTGACTTATGTTATCCTGCTTCTTACTTACTTGTTTGCTCAATTCTTCTTGTTTATTAGAACTTTAAAACAAAAAATTTTGTATACGTTGGTCCATAACAGAAAGAACTCGAACATATTACATAAGTCTCTTTTTTCATTTTTTTTTAATGAATTCAAATGTTATAACTAAAAAGAGAGAGTTTTCATCTATTCTTTATGGTTGATAACTTTATTTCATTAAAAGACAATTACGCGTTAGAAGAACTCAATATATCGAATAAATCCTGTTTTCATTGTTTATAATAAATTTAATGTTATAAACAAAAGTAACATTTCTAAATTCTGGTTAGAGTTACTATTCGTTCTAATGTATAGATAAACTGAGATTGATAGCAAATAAGGGTAATTGTTTTTATGCTATAAAGATATTTCACAGTTCAATGGCTAATTGCGTACCTTTTAGTAGTTTAATGGGCCGAGGCTTAGGAAATAAGATGGGTGGGGTATCATCTTTAACTATTGGCAAACAATAGATGTGACATGAGATCAAGTATAATCGTGTAGTAAGGATACATTTTCTTGTTTCCGTCGTTTTTTCTTGATGGCAGCAGATAGTTTGGGTGAGTTGGGCTAAATATTTGTCAGTGTTCATACTTTCACTGTGTAATAATTCATAAAATTAGTCCTAGAAATAGCAAAGCAGAACTTTCAAGCGATTCTTCTAACTCAGCTTCGGTTAAGTTAGTAGCTTTTCTCCTCAAGGCAGCTAAAAATTACGACGTGTATCGTTTTCGTTATAAATCTATGATTCGTCTCCCGTAACTAGATCAGACAAAAACTCTTTACAGTAGATAGACTAGGAGAGTTTAGTGGATAATTGATTGATTATGGTTACCGTAGTTCTCCCATAGATTTTAACTGTGGTGTAGTATTGTAGAACTCTCATAGGTTTAAACCGGTGGGAGGGGACAAAATGTCAACTTTTGAATGACCTAACCTTTTAAGGATAGGAATGATTGTGCCGAAACAGAGCTAATTAAGTAGTCAGGTGTTGTATAAAAAATATATCTTTATTTTAGCACTAACAATGATCAAGATACACTGTTCAACTTTTACTTCACTGAATAAATGAATGAATGTCTCTAGAATTTAATGAATGTTAACTGTAAGCAAAGAATTTTAATTAAATATTGACTGAATGGCAACTGAATGTCTCAAAACTATAACTAAACTTGGTGTGTTCGGTATTATTGACCTAGTCCACGAACTCAACACGCTTCTCAAGTTTAGTTGAATGATGATTGTGCACGTGGCGTTTGTCTAACAATGCAATACAAATGAATTTTCAGTTTATTACTTAATTTCATTTCATTGAAGATTGCTACTACACTCATTTAGAAAAATTAATCACACAAAATGGAAAAGATATTAGAGATACGTGTATTGAATGGTATTGTGAAAAATTAGAAAATGTGTATATTGTATACATGAGCATAGATGAGTCTTGTGACAAATGCGCTGAGTTAGGCATAAGCAAACCCGAGTCAAAAAATTAATTCTTATTTTAGTCTTTTTAAGGTCTCATTTTATTCTGATTAACAGTATTCAATCAGAACTTACAGATTCTGATCGTATACTGAATACGCAACAAATCAGAACTAAATCAGACCTTGAATAAAATAGATTTAATACTGATTATGTTCTAGACCAGCTGATCTGTAATCCGTATTTTACCCTGATTTTTTTATTTTATAAATGCAGGTTTAAATGACAATGATAGACAAAAAAGATCAATTGCAAATTTTTTAAACTATTAGAGCTCAATGTTATTTTGTATACATTAAATTATAAACGCCTCAAATTTTTTTAATTAAAATTTATCAGATTAACTAGAAACTCTAATAGTTTAAAAAATTTACAAATAATCATTTTCATCTGTCATTGTAATCTTTTAATAAACAAAATAATTGCTCTATGAGTTATTCTAAGAAAATTTTTGCAATTTATTTAAATGAAATGTAAAATACAAACACATATATATAGTGATACTTAAGGAGTAACATGTAATACCGTAAATATGTTGATGACGTATTTAATATTCTTCAGCTTGGCCCTGCCAATATTTAGCAAATTCATAACCATGCGTTTCATTAATGTTGTGGTTATCATATGTATTAGTAAATTGTGTAGAATACTGATCATAAAATTCAGGGCAATGAGTATTAATATTTTCATAATTTCTCAGTATATTAGTATATGAAGGAGGAGTTTCAATCGTAGCTACAGTAACTATACTATTATTAGAATTTTGATTCGGTTGTTGTGGAGAACAATAGTCATATTTTCCTGATCGATGTATTTCAGTTGTTGTCAGCGTATCGCTATGATTCTGGTTAAATTTATTTTTTGGTCTTTTTGGAGAAGCATTATTATCATCAATAGTATGCACTTCTGAAATTTTTCTTTTTTTCCTACAAAAATATTTATCAATTACTATAATTGTTATAAAAAAATAGTATTAGTGAGAACATACAAAGTAATAAAATTTTATACATACGTTTTATTTATATCAGTTTCTTTTTTAAATGGTTTTCGATTAGCAGTAACTTTGTTAATATGTTTAACAAAATCCTTATGAGCTATTTTTTCATAAAAAAAATTTAGAATTTATGAGTTCTGCAAAAAAATTTGATCCCATATTAATTTAAAGTAATTCAAAGAAAAAACTTTTCGAATTAGATTGTTTGTTACTTACGGTATATAGCGCAGGATAAATTTTGATTAATTCCTGTAGTTCCTCTAAGACCTTAGCACTCAAATATTGCAAATATTTACCGTATACTTGAACTAAAATTTCTGTTACTAATTTTCTCCAATCATTGTGATTTTCAAAATTCATACGAATGACATTAAATCTTCTCTCAGGTACAAATACTTTCGAGTTTTTAAAAACTTCAACTTTACCTTCTCCAGCAATCGATAGTTCTTTCGTGATCTATAAAATTTAATAAGTCTTCAGTATTTATACATTGTATAGATATATACATTTTCACAAGTTATATCTTACTTTTTCTAGATGAATGCGTAGATCAGATTTGACTTGACGATCATACGAATATTTCATTGACGCTAACAAACGTTCATGCCATTCAATCATTTCCAAAGTTACTGCAGTTATAGATATTGTTAATACCCGACCATTTCAACTTATGACATTTAAAACATAATTAATGAATAAGACTTACCATCGGGTATAATGAATAGAGAATGAGATTTCATGTATTTGTCTTCTTCATCAGATTCGACTCTTCTAGACTCAGAATCTCTTTCATCTTCTGGTGGTTCATCTTTTCCTTGATTAACTGATACCTTAAATTTTTTGGAATTAGTTTTTCTAGCTTCGCCAATTGATATTGCAGAATCTACTTTATCTAAATCATATGGAAGAATGTTTTCTATTTCATCTAGAGCTTTTTTTTCTCTTTCTTTAATCTGATCTTTGCGATTTTTAGTACGAACTGGTTCGTGTGATGATATTTTTTCCACATTCCAATTTTCTTTATTTTGAATTGTTGAACATCGATCTGGTACAGATTTTCTGACGATATTTTTATTTCGACATCTCATTACTTCTTCTTCACTGGAACTCGTATCACTGTGATAATTTTTATTATATCTGCAATTTTCTTCGTTGATATTGTTATTTTTCGTTTGAATTGTTTTCTTAGGCACTCCTGAACTTTTATAAAAGATTGAATTTTCCATGGCTATTTCTCGTTCATCATCTCGGGAACTTTGTTCTTTTCTTTTATTATCAATAGAATTTTGCATACGAACTGCCGATCGCTTGGACATTACATCGCTAGTGAAAGCTTTTTGAGATTGATCGATAAATTGTCCTTCATTATCCACAAGTTTCTTGCTCAGTTCATCATAGTCATCTAAATCGAGTAAAAATTATCAACATTTATTCAAAAAACTTGCAAATTCATAATCAGCATATAATTTATAATAATTTAATAGCACAAACATAACCAAAAATATAGATCATAATCTATTTCTGTAAATGAAAAAAAATCCAAGTGTTTCATAATAAAACCGAAATCGTGCTAAAAAAAATGAAACATTGAAGTGTTGACTACACTTAGGTTTGCAATAATGACGTAATTTTTTCAAAAAAAAATCATGCAAATTGTAAGTTTAATGCTTATATTTATGTGAAATATATAATAATTGAAGAATTACTTACCGCCTATTTCCAAGATTTTAGCTGTGTACCACTCGCTTCTTCTGGTAGTTTTATCATGCCAAAGTATTTTTGTTATTTTTCCAACTTTACGATCTGCTGGTTTAATAAAATTACAGGATATAACATCATATTTTTTATCCTCTGTCCACAAAATATATGCGTAACGATTAGAATATCGACCCATTTTCGAAAAAGACAATCACAAAGAATAACGAATTTATATCCAAATTATTACACAGCTTCTTCTAACAAGTCTGTTTTTGTCGTTCGAATGATACAATAAAGTATTCATTCATTGGTTAACCGTTAAGTGATATCACATCTGCAGCCAATACTTTCTTCTCTACTTCTACATTGAACGCCATCTAGGTAGCAAGTTAGTTTTGGAACTGATTGAGGTTTGAATCATCACGATTAGCTATGCATTCACGCCAGAGAACATATACAGTAAAGTATATACAGGCGTCAAAAATATTATGATAAAAACTGTAGTAACTGAATGTGTATGTTTGATGAGTTTGATGCTATTTTCATAATTATTTTCTATAAATTGACTATTTGTTTAATCAGTATTGTATAAAAATGCGTAAAAGATTTAACGAATTATCACGGAGTGCTCAATGGAGATATTTACGTAATTTATCAGAACTTCAGCATTCTAATGAGTAAGTAAATGTTTCAATTGTTAATATTTCAATTTTTGTTTTTATTATCATAACTATTGTAGTTTTTTAAAAACCTAATATATGTATATTATTATGTCAATAACTTTTTGTTGTAACAATAATTGTTTTAGTGATGGAGAACCAGCAAGATCAGAAAATAACCTGAATGTGTTGGACGACAATGTTGTATTGCCTGTAGAAGAAGAGCATATTGGAGAGCATGATGATCAAAACGATGCTACGTCTGAGCTGAGATTTGTCATACATGACGGTGATATAGATATGAGTGATAATGAAAATATTGATATTGACGAAGAAGACACCATATATTACGATGCTACTGATGAAAACAGAAGATTTGAAGATTATGATAGTGGTGCAGAAGATGGAGTATTGAGCGATGATGAAGATGACTTATTGAATGATGATGATGGCAATGTGGACAATAATTATTTTTATCATCAACCAGTTTATGAAGGAGCTCCATTAACTGTAGAAGAAAGTATGATTTTAGTATTGAGTTTAGTTGTGAAACATAACCCTACTGACACTTTAATATCAGATCTTTTTACCCTCATACGTTTTCATTGTTTGCCCACAAAATTACAAAAAATCAACCTTTATCATTTTCGGAAATTTTTTAATTCATCATCGAACAACTATATGAAACATTTTTATTGTACGAAGTGTAAAAGTCGATTATCAAATTCTCAAGAAGTGTGCACTCGATGTCAAAAGCATACCAACAGTCATTACTTCATTACACTTTCGATAAAAGAACAGCTTAAACTTGTTATTGAACGAACACACCTCTATAATTTATTAACTACTTATCGCTTTAAACAGAAGCAAGATACTGATTCTGTAGATGAATTGTATGATGGGAGCTTATATATTGATATGTACAATCACGGTTTTTTAAAAAAACCAACTAACCTTTCATTCAGTTGGTTCACTGACGGCGTACCTGTTTTCAAATCGTCCAAATCAAGTATATGGCCTTTTTACTTACGAATTAATGAATTACCATACAATATCAGAGTTCGTCGAGAAAATACTATATTGGCTGGATTATGGTTTGGTCAAGAAAAACCAACTCCAAATCACTTTGGAAAATCATTTACAGAAGAATTGGCATCATTATACAACGAGGGTGTAAAGATTAGAATATTGAATGTAACAACACCAGTAAATTTAAAAGCTGTTCTTTTAACTGGAACATGCGATCTTCCGGCTAAATGTTTGTTTCTCAATATGACACAATTTAATGGCAAATATGGATGTCCATCATGTGAATACGAAGGAGGAAGGTTTGATTTACCTACTGGTAGATCGATTCATGTATGGCCATATATAGAAAATTTTACTCACCGTACATTTCTGAGATCTATAGCTTATGCTCAATTAGCATTAATAAATAAATTGAATGGAAGACTTCCAAAAAACAAAACTAGCGTTAATGGAATAAAGGGACACACTTTTTTGAAACTTATAATGCCAGACTATATTAGAGGCACAGCAATAGACTCTATGCATGCTGTTTTTCAAGGTGTTACGAAAAAATTACTCTATCTGTGGTTTGATCCATCTTTCAATTCATCACCTTTTTCTTTACGTGCCGTAGTCGATGTCATTGATAATTTACTGTTGAATGTTAAACCTCCTAAATTCATACATAGAATGCCTAGTTCTTTGAAGCAAGCTGATAATTGGAAAGCCTCTGAGTTGAAATGTTGGCTACTGTACTATGCTGTTCCAATAATGAAAGATATTATGCGACCTGATTATTTTCAACATTTTTTACTTCTAGTAACTGCAATTAGTATTCTAAACAGCGATAAAATTTTGCCTTATCAGATAAGCACTGCTAATTCCCTGTTACATAAATTTGTAAAAAGATTTCAAGAACTTTACGGCTTAAAGTTTTGTAGTATTAATATCCACTTACTACTTCATTTATCAGAAGATGTACAGACATTCGGTCCTTTATGGGTACATACATGCTTCTCCTATGAAAATATCAATGGTCAACTTTTAAAACAAATTCATGGAACTACAAATATAGAATCACAAGTTTCAAAATCACAATGGCAATTTTTAGAATTTTTATCAAAAATAACTCAGTTAACGAATCCAGAACATCGTGATTATGTTCAACATCATAAAAGACAAGTTAAAATTATCGAATCATTCGATGGATGTTGCAGTGTAGGAACTTATAAAAAGATAGACCATAAACCAGTTGAATTGAAAAAAATAAAAAACATTAATATAGAACAATCATCTTTTAGAAAATATTGCAGATTTTTAAAAAATGGATTATTATACATATCTGAATCCTATCCGAAATCGTTAAAAACAAATTCTTCTATTGCATGTTTTATGTATAATAACTCAAAATCTTTTGGTTCTATTAAATATTTTGTAAAAATAAGTGTATGTGATTGTGACGATGATAAATGTTATTGTAAAGGTAATCACTTTGCAATAATAAACCCAATACATGTTGATAATAATTTCCTTACAGATCATATGCCCGATGGAATACATATTCCACAAATGTATAGATATATGAGTACACATTTTTATATTGCAATTCCTGTAATTAACTTAGTAACGCCATGCTTTAATATTATTAATAGTAAGAAAGAGAATTTTGTTGTAAAACCTATAAATAAATATGAAATTGAATGATTTAAATAAAAGTATTAATGATCTTTATTCTTGTATTTCATTTTTACTAAATCATCGAGTATGTTTAAAATTCTAACTACACAGAATGAACTTATATTCACTTGTAAAATTTTTAATGCGAATTACATTAAGGATTCGTACATTTTTTAATAAAAATTTTGATTAATTTTTATAGTTAAAAAATCAACAAGTTTCCATAACTCGTAAAGTTTTATCAATTTTCATTTAAAAATTCCAGGTTTGAATCAGAACAAATTTTAAATCAAAAAAATCCAAAGATCTAAATCAGTATTAAATTAACTTTATAAAAATGCAGCAGAGTCAAATCAGAATAAGAAGAAATATCAGTTCATTTACTGTGCAATGAAATCAAAACTATCAGATTAAAATCAGACTTAAAAGAATAATACCAGAACTTATTTAGTATATAATCAGACCATACAGTATTAAACAAGAACTTAATTTTTTGACTCGGGAATGTACAAGTGAGTTTAACAGATAAGAAGATATTGATACTGCTGTAGCTTATGCTGCTAAAAAATTACTTATTGACCGGAATGATGAATTTCATGATGACAAGTATCCTAAAGTATTTCTTGCTCGTAAAATAGAATGTACTCTACGAGGTACTGTCACATTACAATCATTCATTGATGAATATCTTAAAATACTCTCAGAAGAAGCGCACTAGTTTGAGGAGGGGCAATAGGGGACAGAATGTATAGGTGACGTGGCGCCGAGTATCTACGGCTACTCTAGATTCAAGTCATTATGATATTGGATATCATATTCTGCACCAGAAGATAAGAGAATATCAAGTTTCGCTATCATGTTTGTTCATGGATTGACAATTAAAGATGAGTATAATAATCCTCACTATAAAGAAATTGATAATTTCTTATTAGATATTGATGAAGAGACAAAATCACATATGTTTCAGTCAACTATAAATACTATAGAAAACATCTACACTTTAAAGAATATATGAGGGAAACTCCCTCACAAGTATTATTTTTTATCGACGAATAAGTTGTAAATAATATTACACGTTTAGTCTGGTCTGTAATTGCACGTCACTATCTATAGATAAAGTCCGTTCGTACTTACGCCACTAGACGGCTACGCCGAATCCGTTTCGCGCACTTGGTGCGTCAGAAAAAGTAAATATATTCGAAACCTGTAAGCAGAAATGGCATATGGTTTTTTGCCGAATAGAAGTGAGACAATTTCTTGTTTCATTCAAAACTTGTGGTGTAAGAGAATTTTTCGACCTCAAGTTACTTGTGGCAACCCGTTGTGGAAGGGGGTGAAGGGATTTCTCTTTCTTTTCTCGAGATTGCGTATCGGACTGATTGTAAGTCATCTTTACTCATTACTGTACTTGAAATACCGTACTCGTCGCGTAATTGTAATTGTCAAATCGCGAGATTATCTGTAAATAATTGTTCTTCAGTTTGATTTACTCATTTAATTATCAAAATAATCTATCGCTCGATTAGCTGGAAAAATATATCTATATATGATAGAAATTGCTTGATTCTCTATTTTTGGGAAGGACTTGTTCCGTCATTTTTTTTAACCACGGTGACTTTAAATATTCTTAAATTCATTTTATTGTATATTTAAGCTGGTGATATAGTTTACTTGATTACCGATTACCAGCATCTACGAATAACAAACATAGTTATTTTACCGCCTGAAATTCTGTTAAGTATAATTTGTTCTTGATAAATAAATATTGTGTTCTTTGTTATAATCAAATTTGGTTATTCCTTGCCGTAGTCTAGTACCACTCAGTTAATTCTGAGGATAATTACGAATAAATTACGGATTATTGGCCTTCCTATTTACCCGTATTACTGGTTATTACGCTGGGACAAAGTGAATCTTCCTGGGTAGAACCCTGGCAAAACTGAGTTTAGAGCATTTGAAACTGCTTTCTTCCAACCTAAGTGAACTTGCATTTTTCTTTTTTACTGATCAATAACTATTGCATGGAATAATTAGTAGTCAATTAAACATAAATTTTCGGTCAATAATTCTTTTAATTATCTTTTAATTAATAGTTTGATTGACATTTCTTAATTTTTTTTTCTTGTTTAAAATTTAATTTCATTAAATTTACCTGATCAGTCAATAACCATTACAAATATAAGTTTCCATATAATTGTGCGAGGCTTGCTGTACAACTTTAATGGTTCTATATAAATGAATTGATTAATTTAACATCAAAACAAAATTTTTTATCTCTTACATATTTAAACTCGGGTAGTATAGCTCAAATGGAAACTGAAGGCTTTGTCGAGCTGGATTATTAAACAGTATTGAAGAATGCATATAACGAAATTGATTATATCTGGGATAAGCTGTCATTCTCTTGAAAACATCATCTATCAATAATTGCATTCAAACGATGTTTTGAACATTTTCATGAAAATTAAATAGAAGTTTTCAAATTTAAAAAAGATTGTTTTATGTGTAATTCTAGTGATCTTGTAGCAAATATAATTCAATAAAAAAAGAAAGAGAAAAAAAATTGTTATTTTTTTATTAATTCCTCATACATCATTAATATGAATAAATGAGTCATAGATATAGATGTTTGAGTTTTATTAAAAGGTGAAAATGTTTGTCAGTTGAATCCAATTATAACAAGTGTTGAAAGTAGGTTTAGCAGTCCATTATCATTAAGGAAATCCCATAATGATAAACGAAAAAGTCAGTTTTATTGGATTTGGTTGCAGACTTCAAGGGAGAAATGGTCAACTCTATCAGGTTATACTATAAGTGTAGTGTTATAAAAGTGTTGACAGTTTTCTAGTGATATTGAGTGAAAAAAATGCTGGTAAGTTGACTCTAATTATAACAAGTGTTGAGAGTAGGTTTAGCAGTTTATTATCGTCAATGAAATCCCATAGTGATGAACGGAGGAGTCAGTTTTATTGGATTTAGTTGCAGACTTCAAGGGAGAAATGGTCAACTCTATCAGGTTATAGTACAAGTGTAGTGTTATAAAAGTGTTGACAGTTTTTTAGTTATAAAAGATGGAGTTAAAGAGAAAATGTATAAATACAATGATAAAAATTATTTTTTTAGTTCAACAGAAAATTGTATACGATGAATTTCAAGTATATCAATGAACTGTATAAACTTTTACTCGGTCAATTAGAATCAGTTCGTGATTGTTTCAAAAATCAATATCAATGTGATCATGAAGAAATTGAGCGATGAAGAAATAAAGCAGAGCAGTTTTTTAACATACTTCATGTTTAGTCACAAAATAAAACATTACCATTAGCTCTTGATTGAGGAATAACAATTACTCCAGCTACATTATCGTTATCATCAATATTAGCTATTATGGCGTGAAGCCCAGAGAAAAAATGGAAGAGGAATGAACTCGATTGCCGGAATATGAGGATGAATGAGGAATTATCACACTCAAAAAGAATATAAACTCACCACCTTTGAAATAAATAATTCAATTTATTTTGTAATACAGTACTCAGTATTTCAGTTCAAATATTACACTTGCTTTTTTGTCTAGATAATTCACTCTCAAGATGTCTGATGCTCAATCACATGCGTTTTGGCGGCACTCAGTAAAATCACTCTTAACTTGAATAAATTGCACCTCGGGTTGGAACAGATGATTCAACTAAACCCGTTACAATTTTCTGGACCTAATTGAACTCACTTGTGATTATTTAATGCTCGTAAACTCTTGTTTTCCTCAAGTAAAATCTCACAAAACTAAAGGGTACTCTCTCCTCAAGATATTGAAAGCAACTGGTGAAAGTCCCAAAAGAAAGGTTAGACTATCACCCCCAAAATTTGATTGGTAACTGAGTTAATTTTTATTGGCTAAGCAATTCTCTAGTTGATGACGTCTCGAAAGGTAATTGACTCCTCAAGTCACTAGATAGTAACTCGTATGCTAATTAGTGGAGAAGAAATTTTAAGGATAGATACGAGGCTCTTAGAAGTTCTCTACGGCACTACAATAAGAGTTTTGTGTAGTAACGTGTCATAATAAAATTGACACGGGGGCTTCACCTAACCAGAGAGGTTAGAAGATCTGTCAGTCGGTTGACTGAACAGCTACACCATCTACCTCAACATCATTACAATCTCAGAATATGAAATCGATTGATCTGATAACTGCTTTTAAAAAACGTATAAGTCCTCATGCAATATTGAACTTTAGCTTCTTGACTTTAGAAAATTTTCTTGAAGATTCTGAAAAATTAATTAGTGGAAAAGTAAAATCTTATCAATCATAAAAAATTGATTTGGTTGTAAATTTTATGTTGAATTGTACGTTCGAAAATGTTAAACAGAATTCGATACTGCATGATTTTAGTACAAAAAACAAGAAAGTATTGTTATTAACAGACTATACAGATATTTTTTTTGAGGAAATTATACCTGAACTATTGGAAAAAAATTGAGGACTTTGAAGAATGTAGCTTGGGATGGTCATTGATAAAAATCGAAAGCTTACAAATAAACATTAATTACTACACACCATTGAAAACATGAAGACATGTAAAGGATGATTAACTAATGGAAGAATCAACATTTTGTGAACTCGACGAATACAAAAAAAAGAAAAAAACTGTTATTAACATTAAAAATAATGATAAACATTGCTTCTTTCAGTCTGTCATTGCTGCATTAAAACCTCTAAAATCGACTCAAAAAGGTAATTGTGTAAATAATTATAAAGTTTATTGGATATTTATAGATAAAACTGAAATTACCTCCCCAACGCCATTGAGTGATATTTCTGAATTAAAAAAATTAAATAATGTAGTTATTAATGTTTATGGACTGGATAATGATAAAAACACTGTGACATTATATTTAAGTAAAATTTTGGTAATTATTTTGAAGAAGATCACAAAAATTTTCATCTTTTACTCACAGAGAATGAAGTATTGTAGTTTAGTATTGTAACGAATGCCTAAACATAACGAACATGCACATCTTTGTGACTGTTGTTTGAATAATTTTTTTTTTTGAAAAAATTTTAAGAAGTCATATCAATGATTGTATTTAATTAAAAAATTGTATAGTTCGTTTTTCTGATTATCAGACAATAAAATTTTAAAATTTTTTATATGAAGAAAAAGTACCCGTTGTAATTTATGCTGATTTGGAACGCATTATCAAGTCTCCCGTTAACGATAGATTAGAACATGTACAATGTAGTATATCTTTTTATGTATGTCACGTTCGATCCTAGTTTTTAGTTATTTATTTATGATAGATCAAGCGTTTGTGAATTTTACCTTCAGCTCGATTAATGTTTCAATGAGTTCAGAGTTGAACCAGGTAGGCTCCGTTGTGACCGTACGCTCTATTGGAGAGTAGGAAGAAATAGACTATGACTAGCCTGCATGAATAATATGCCGGGGCGTTGCCTTTTCGTTCTGAGGTAATGCGTGAGATTGAATGATAACCAACTGTGTTACGTTTACTTACTCAGAGGCGGTATTGAGATCCCTGGTTCAATTTTTACAGGGCTTATCGTGGTTCGATTAATGATATCAAAGCCGAGTTGACGCCTGTAGTAACTGCCCTTATCAGGTAGAGAAGCGTGGATAGGATACCTCTCACAATCTCGATAAACCTGGACGCTCTAATTGGTTTTAATGTAGGAAGGATAGGATTAGAATTGAACTTAATTTGGCTTACCTCTAAGATTATTTTATTATGAAGGGAGAGATGTTTCGAGTAGCCCAAGCTTCATATAATTATGTGCGATACTTTCCAATTCAATATTACTGTGTCGTTCGAATCCAGTGCTAATTAATAAGGTGGAACTCGGTATATTGTTTAGGTGCTCTTGGTCGTTTGTAACATATACATTGTTCGTATGATGATTCTAAATCGAAATTTGCTTCATATCGTGGTGGAGATTGTAGAAAATGGATATGCAGAAATTATTTGAATTTTCAGAGGAATTCAAAGAAACAATTGATGATCCTATACCAATGGAGTCATTAGACAATCAACAAATCTTTTATTTTTCTAATGCAGAAACATGTCATATGTGTGAAGTGCCTTTTGAAGATAGTGAGAATCGAGTTCGTGATCATTGTCATTTTTCAGGGAAATTTCGTGGTCCAGCTTATTATGCATGTAATTTTAATTATCAAATACAACCTATAGTACCAGTTATCTTTCATAAATTATCGGGTTGCGATTCACATTTTCTTATTGAATCGTTATTATTATCTTTTGATGGTCATTCATCTATTATCTCTATCAATAAAGAGAAATATACATCAGTTACTAAAACTGTTCAATGTATGAAAAATTAAAATGTAAAAAGATTGAATGATACAAAAAGAAATCCACAAATAATATTTCGTTAAAACATTTTCCTGATGAAGAATCATTTAGTTTAATGACATGTAAAGGTGTATTCCCCTATGAATATTTTAATAGTTGGGTTAAAGGAGAAGAAAATCAATTACCAGATAGACAATCATTTTATTCTAGTTTAAATGATTTAAATATTTTCGATAAAAATTATGAATATGCTTAGAAAGTATGGTCACACTTTGATGTAGTAACATTAGCTGAATACTGTAACTCATATTTAGCCACAAATGTTTATCTATTAGCTGATATATTTGAAAACCTTAGAAAGAATTGTTTAGAAACTTATAATTGAAACCCTCTACATTATCACATTGCACCTAGATTAGCATTTGATGCTATGCTCAAATGTACTGGTGGTAATTTAGATACGTTTCAAAATGTTAAATTTTATAGAAAAAGGAATCAGAGGTGAGGTATATCAGTGCTGTAATAGATATGCTGAATCGAATAATAGATTCATGAAAGATCATCAACCACACAAAGAAGAATCATATTTAATGTATTATGACATAAATAATCTCTATGGTGCTGCTATGAGTTCTTATTTACCATATGGTTCATTTGAATGGTCAAGTATTAAAATAAATGTTTTGGAAATTCCTTATGGTTATATTCTTAAATTGGACCTGGAATATCCCGAAAGGTTGTATCATCAACAAAAAGATTTACCGCTTTGTCCTGAGCATTTTAGAGCACCTGGCTTAAAGGATTCCAAACTAATGACAACGTTATATAATAAAAAAGAATATGTTATCTATTATAGAAATCTAAAGCAATGTATATCAATAGGAATTATTGTAGTAAAAATTCACAAAGTATTTAAATTTAAGCAATCTCAATTTAAATACAAATGAAAGAAAAGAGGCAAAAAATGCTTCTAAAAAAAATTTATTCAAATTAATGAACAATGCTGTACATGGAAAAACAATAAAAAATGTGCGAAAATATAGAAATGTTAAACTTGTTCAAAAATGGGATAGCTTTTTTGGAACACGCTCTTTTATTGCTTAACTAAATTATCATTCAAGTGTAATTTCCAATGAAAATTGATTTGCAGTAAAATTAAAACAAGTTGAAATTGAATTCAATAAACCATTATATATTGGATTTTGTATTCTCAATATTTCGAAGATGTATATTTATGGTTTTTATTATGATTATATTAAAAAAAAAAATTTACTTCGGAACAGGTTAAGCTTATGTATACGGATACTGATAGTTTAATTTATCATTTTAACGTTCCTAACATTTATAAATATATAAAGGAAGATATAAATAGATTTGATATTTTAGACTATAAAAAAGAATATAAATATGGTATACCCTTAGTAAACAAAAAGTAATTGGTTTAATGAAAGACAAATATATTGGTAAAATAATGACACACTGTATAGGTTTAAGAGCAAAAATGTATGCATATAAAGTACCAAATGAAGAAGTAAAAGAAAAGAAGAAAAAAAAAGAAGATAAAATAAAAGCTAAAGAAGTAAAATCATCTGCTATGAAAACAATTACATTTAATGATTATGAATAATGTTTATTTAATAATGTTCCAAGTCGTCGACGAAAAGCTACAACTCTTCTAGGGACACTGGTGTGAGCTACAACTCTCCACCTTCTAACCTAAAAGGCCTATCTAAGTGTAGACGAGCTACAACTCGTCCCAGGGTACTCTAGGAGCTAACAACTTCTAGAAGGAAGGCTTCAGCCTTGCCTAAATAACTGACGAGCTTCGACTCGTCAGCGAGGAGCTACAACTCCTACACGATTGTAATCGTGAGTACCAACTCTCGATTGCTGGCTAACACTAAAAGCACCAACTCTTGGCCGGAAGGCTACAACCCTCCGTGTTTAATCCTGGTGGCTACAACCCTCCAAATCCTACTTTTGGAAAGCTACAACTCTCCGGGGAAACCAAAAGGCTACAACCTTTTAGCCAGAGCTACAACTCTTGTTGGTCTCGTCAGTCTAGTACCTCGGAGACAAGTGAAGTTACGATCTCCGCAAAATCCAGCTCTTTTATATTGTTCGGCTCCGCCCATTTAGTTGATAGCGTGGGGGAGTTGCCATGGAGACTGAAATCATCACAAATACCTTCTCTTTCTATTGTTTATAAATTCCTGTCTCGGTCTTTATTTATCCTATGTTCCTAAAGGCGAACCTACTCGGAGGGTAACGGTCTTTAATTTCGTCGATAAACTAATTCGATAGTTTATCGACCTGATTGTTAAGATATTTTTCTATTTTATCAACCTTCAGGGATATCACTTCTTTACACAATCTGTGATACAAAGAGTACATAAGATCATTTTCTCACGTTTTCTTTTTAAAAAAAAAATATTCTTACAAACAAATGCTGATATATCGAAAACGGAGAAAAACAAAAAAAAATAACGGTACTACTTTAAGAGAACATCTACAAGGTATTTGTACTTTTTGCCTATTAGACTGTGCTATGTCTATGTATTGTACTAAAAAGCGTGAAATCTTACTAGAAACAGCCCCACGGACTCAAAAAATTGCGTGCCAAGTTTAATATCGAGGACGACAATCTTTGTTCGTTACATTGGGAAGGAAAAAAAAAGATAATACTTCTGCAGCATCCAGTATTTCAAAAATATTATGAGGAGATTGCATAGAAAAGATTATTTTCAACATAAAAGAAAACATAGTAGCCACGCCAAGTTTCTAAGGTATTAATTTTTTTCATGTGATTATTTTTTTTCTGTTTAATTTTTTAATGCAATATATTCTATGTTTTCTTGTTTTTTTCGTACATTCTTTTTTTTTATTATTATTAAAATTATCTGTGATTTTTATTTAAAAAATACCTAACAATTTGAAATGAAATGAATTTATTTGACTTTGATAAATATAATTGATTTTATTCAAATGCAATACTTGGTGTATAATAATTTTATGAATTTTTGTAATCTGTCAAGTTACATGTATTTACGACAATAGCATTTAAAGAACAAAGATTGGCGTACTCGTCATTTAAACTTGGCGCGCAATTTTTTACAGTCAATGGCTTTATTTTCAGTAAGTATAACAATCAAGACCCTTTCTACATCGTCCTTCATTAATTTTACTATCTTTAACTATTGCCAGAAAATTATATTTATTCTTATTCCAGCACAGAGTACATAAATCTTTGAACTTTTAAAATGTCATATCTGTATTAACATGATCATCATACATATGACGTAAATTCATTTCATTTTGTCGAAAGAGAATGAGAAAATTTGTATTATCTCGTACTAAATGTTTTGGAATTCTTGCATAAGTCTGACAAAGATAGAAGCTATCAACATCTTTGTGACGTCCTATACAAAAATATGTTCAAACATCATCAGGACCTTGGAAAAATGAATCAGCAATTGTTAATTCAGACAATAAAGATGGATCTGAAACTCATTGGGTTGCATATAAAAAAACGGGTGAAAAAGT
The DNA here is from genome assembly GCF_013357705.1 of Chelonus insularis. Lineage (NCBI taxonomy): Eukaryota > Metazoa > Arthropoda > Insecta > Hymenoptera > Braconidae > Chelonus > Chelonus insularis. The sequence continues at coordinate 244,461 of NW_023276351.1, read as the reverse complement.
TGTATACTTTGATAGTTTTCTTGATTTGATTTTATTTTAATGGAAATCATATATTATGTAATCATCAAAAATATCAAGATTATAATACAACTAACTGTAGACATTTATGTTTGAAATTTTTAAATGATTAGCTATAAATATGATGTAGTGAAAAATTATATTTCATTTGCATTTAAAGTGTTGTACAGTAAACATCATGGGTGATTCTTTGATATTAATATTTACTAGAAATTCATTATTATTAAAGGTTTCATATTTTCCTCCGATTGAATTTTCACCCAGAAAAAATCACGTTCTTGGGCTTGTTGATTTTCTTACATTTAATTCAATCCTAAACATATATGAAGGCAACAATAAATTTCGATATCAAATTAAAGACGAATGACGTAAAATTACAGTTCCAACTGGTATTTATGACCTTAAAGATATTCATACATTTCTAACTGTGACAGATCCTAAATTAAATCTTTCATTAGGAGTTGAAAAAAGTACACTTGTCACAGAACTACATAGTGAAAAGTCAGCTATTGACTTTACATCTGAAGATTCTATCGGTGAATACTCAGGTTTCGAACTAAAAATTTATCAAGCAGGAGGAATATATAAATCCCAAGAACCAACATCAATATTGAGTGTTAATGCAATATGTGTAGAGTATAATATTACAAGTGAAGCCTACAAAAATAATTAATGTGCTCATACAATTTATGTATTTCTTTTATCAGTCCCACCAGGATATGAGATTATTGAATCACCAACAAAAGTCATTCATCTTCCAGTTACAGTGAGAAAAGGAAATAATTTACAGACACGAGTTGTGGATCAAGACGGAAAATTAATTCTTAATCAATCTAAAGTAACCACAATAAGGTTACATTTAACAAGCATGTAATAGTCATTGTATATGATAACGATTTTGAAGAGAAAAGCTATAATATCCCTCAACCGTGTCCAAATCTACACAATTTGAAAAAAATACATAAACAAGGAGCATCTCAGGAGAGTAGAGCAGTGAAACAACTAACTCATCAGAACGTTTAGCTCCTAGAAAGTCTTGGTTTCGAGTTGAATTAAGAATTGATAAATTATTTATAATGAATCTATTTCTCATTATAAGATTCATGCAAATCAACCATATGGTTCATCATTATATAGAAATAATGATGAGATACGTATTGCTGTACAACATTAAAATTTATGTGTTTTACCTCGTGAAAGTTCAATACATATCACAAGTAAATTTACAACAGAAGATGAAAGTGTTACGTCAAACAGATCATTGCTTACGACAATGTTTGCATGTTTCTTATTTGAAGAAATAAGTTATGAATTAAATGAAGTTGAAATCGATCGTAATGAAAATTTTTTTATTCGATGAAATATTGTCATCATATTTTCATACAAGTATTCTGATCATTTATTATTCATATTTTTTTTAAAGATTTCGAAATTTTGTCTAAAAAATGGTACAATTTATTAATTGAGTAATTCAGATCTTTTTCCACTTTGCTAGTTTTTTGGTTCTGCAAAAAAAATGGGTAGTCCGATTTTGCTGAAAATCTAATCAGTTCTAAGTTACATAATTACGCGTCAAATGCAATTGGCCCCACATCGATATGATTCTTTGTTCTTGAGATAATCGAGGCAAAAAATAATTCCGAACGCACATACTTACGTACACACACTGACGTCCACTGAAAAACGGTCGTCTTCGACTCTTAGAACCTTAAAACGTGGAGATATGTCAAAATTCGGGATTCGCAAAATCGGACTCATTACTATAACTTCCCATTGGAAAGTTGAATATTCTAATCGCTTTGTATAAGAATCTATAAGCACGTTTTCTATGGTTTTTTATCGGAATTTATCTTCTTACCACGAAAAAAATTAGTTTAAACAAAAGGAGCTTTCAATTCGCTCTAGACGTTTCTCATTTATACGAATTTGTTGTTCAAATATACACTTGTAGTGAAATTTGTTAGTAACTTAATCCGAAAATATCCTGCTGATATTGATTATTGATCCTGGCATCCTCGGATCCACAGTCCAGTACGCTGCCGACGGTGCTATTCTGAAACATGGAGATATGACTTTCGCTAAATTTATTTTGGTTAAAAATTTGAAATGATTCAAATGTCAATTAAGTTTGTTCCCTAGCAAGTATTTCAAAGAAGAAATATCATTTATTTTATTTAACAAAAACACTAGAAAAATTCTTGTAAGAAATCAATGAATTCTCATCGGTAAACAATTTCTTCAGTATATCAACTATTTTTATGAGAAATAATCAGATCGTTTGTTATATGATCCTATGAAAATTTATGGGTAAGTAAGGTCGTTTGATTCTCTATCTGATTCTATACGATTGTATTAGAATAAATGTCATCAGATGGGGTAAGAACTTATTGGTAAGTAATTTTCATTAACATTTCAACTTTGTTTATAAAAAACTATGAGACCATTACTCACAAGATCCTGCTTCAACGAGTGAAGTCACGAACCTACAGAATTCAGAATTTTCTTATTGACACACCTGAATAGGATTATAATGATTCTAAAAAAAAGTTAACGATTTTATATAAAACAAAGAATTTTATAGGGAATGAAAGTAAAGATTTAAATAAGAAATTGACCGATTCAATAAGATAATCTGACTTAAAACATTCATCTTCATTTCTAAATACCGCAAAAGAATTTAGCATTATTTAATAAGTTGAACTCCTCCTACATCCAAAAGTAAATACCTACTGAAAAGCAAAATCCCAATAGAGAATATCGTGATGAGAAAATATTCTCGAAGTCACATTTTCATACTTGATGAATTCATAAACGTTTTCATAAGATTTGAGAATGGAATAAAAGATCACATTGTCCCATATATTTTTATAAAGACTTGTCTACCGCTTCTCGTTCATTTTGGTAAGGCTGAATCGTAAAATTGAAATATATTATTTTCCTATTTGTTCTTACAGTATCTCATACGATGCTTCTTAATGATTCTCATTGAACTTGGCGATAAATTAAAAATATTATTTTCGAATTCGTTTTCATTACGTATAGGGTTATCCTATCCATTCTCTATCATTCATGTATCATACTTTCAAATTTTTGTACCACCTGTAAGTTCTGATTCGTTCTTACAATTTTTTTATGAGAACGGCGCTACCTTCTGATAGAACTTATTAATTCTCATTAAATTTTCATAGGTTTCAATGGTATTCTGACAGATTCTATTGGATTGTTTTACCTTCAAACAGGCACAGGGATACACGTAACAAGCCCAAGGCCTTACGACATACCACTACGAGTCCGATCTCGATTGGCCAGTTGTACCTAGTCCGACATGTCATATTTTGACTTTGCAGCATAATAAAACGTCAAAGATGTCGACTTGGACCTTGGCACCAGTATGAAGAACATCATTGAGCAAGAAACTAGAGCTTGTCTCAGCTGATCCATTGAAGACGACTCTCAACTTTATAGTAAGAGTCCGCTCACGTAGAACTCCATGATGAGGCAAATAAAAATGAGGCAGACCATTGGGTTGCACCGTCGACCCTTCTACCGAGACCCTCAACCCTCCTGATACCGAAGTGTCATGTGCCAAGGTCATCTCATTCGAGCGATCACCGGATACAATACCTGGACTTCCTCTTGGGCTTATTTGAACGTTTGGAGAACGCCTTACATGGCCTAGAGCTTGATATTTGTTCATGAATTGTGTGTAGAGCTGATGGAGCTTAGAGTCATTTGAGAGTCGCTTGAGCATTGAGCTCACTAAGCACGAGCTCGGACGGGAGCGAGTCCAGCTGACAGGTTGCGATTAACCTCTCGCAACACAATTCAAAATTGTATTGATTAAATAAGTAATGTGTATATCACATGTGTTTGGATGTTTTTGACAAACATTGATTATAACTATTCAAATTTGTTATAAACAATTATCAATGGGAAGTTTGTCGTGTTAGCACAGACAAAGTGTGCTCAGACCTATTTTTAATTTTCAGATATACATGCTTGAATTTTTTTTTTATTTAACATGAGTATAAAAAATATACATTCAATTATTTCATATTGATTTACGAATTTGACCACTTAAAGGTTTATATTCAACTATTTGATCACGTAAAATTACACAATATGCAGTAGTGTTTGTTGGAAAAATTTCATTTGCTTCAAATTTTAGTCGAACATCTACAGGTTCAGCTTCAATAGATTCTTTCTGTCTTGAACAATCTATTACGATGAAAGGTCCTCTTTAAAAAAATTTTCTTTTTTTAAATATGATCTCCTATTATTTTTACTATAATAAAATGAATAGAAATTTGTGAACATTTCATATAAAAGTGCATAGTTATTATTCTCAAAATCGATGTTTATGTTAGCATATGGATAACGTTGAGAGTTCAAATAAACATCAAAGTCTTTAATTTTACAATAATCAAATTCATTTGTTCGCTTTGTTATATCATTTTTACGTCAAGTTTGTAACGCAAATATAATATATCTTTGTTTCTCCAATTGATTTGTTGTCTTCACTGGCCATATGTTTTTTTGTGATGGGAAGAGATGCATATTTATATAATTCCCATGATCTGAAAGCTACTGAGATCGATGAATCTTTGCTCTTGTATCTTAACATATCAACTTCCTTTGCATCAGACATTGTAACATACCAAACTAACCATTCAATTTCATTGAGAGTAATTTCAATTTTTCCCTCATCTGTTGTTGCTTCAATTTAAAACATAGCATTCTGTAACATCTTGGTGCGTGAAAGTCTATTATTTTACGAGGGAGACTTCCCAAAGTGCAGATTTGTTGGATGGATGACTCTAATGGTTATCAACTATCCTAACAGTTTATAGAAAATTAAGTCAATTAGTGAATACTCGCGGATGGCAACCCGATGACAAGAGGAAATTTTTTTCTCTACAATCAATCGGAAGATTTGCACAAGCAAATCCAAAACTATGGGATAATGGGGAAGGGTTACTCCCAATGTGGCACCTTATTTATATTAAATATTACTTTTATTTAATAGATATCGAGTAAATTAACATAAATAAGAAATCCTTGATGTACTCTGACTTATAAAAATTAACAATATTTATTTAAGTACCCTAGAGACTCTATATAATTCAAAGATTATTATGAGGATTACAATTCGCGAAATAGACAGGATTCAAGATCCCCTTAAAAAAAGCGACTTCGACTAGAAGAGAGATTATTGCAACTATTTCGATAGTCAAGCTTGTCTGTCAGTCTCACAAGAGTATAGGAAATTGCTGGACTTACATGATTTCTTTTCCCCGTCAGGACTATGAAGACTGCTTCCTGGGATGATCTCGTGCGTTGTCTCTGGAACGTCTTGGAGATCTCGTCGGCCAGGGGATAACTTCGCTGATCTCGGGTACTCTTCACCAGACTGATATTTCTTTTTACGTCTTGGAATTACGACTGAACTTTTGAATAATAGCTATGACTATCTGTCTGACTTGCAGTTGTACTTTATTAAGCGATTTCGTAGCAACCACTGAGCCGTATTGGCAATGTCTTCTTCGCCTATTTTGACTAATCACGTTGACTTATTTAAGAGATTCCGTCTACGTAAGAAGCCCAGTGGCAATAACTCTTCTGCTGCCTGGACTATTGTAGCTTTTGGCGCCTTCCGGTCGTGAGTGTCGGCGGTTTCGCCGGCTAGTTGCCTCGTGGCGGCGATGTCCCCTTCCATGGCTTCATTTCTCCCGCCCATCCTTTCCTCAGCTCTGCAGGTGGTGAGTAGCTAAAACTCGTAGCAAGTATTGAGTACGAGTTGGTAAAGTGGAGAAGAGCCAGAGACATATCGTAGGTCGGTGATTTGACCGTTGGTCGAGCCCAACACGTCACAATTTAAATCAGTATTAGCTCTTACAAGTATTAATTCATGTTTACAATTAACAATAACTTGTTTATAATCTTTAGCGAATCCAAAAAATAATTTTAATGGAATGATTACATTAAAAATCCATTTAAGTCACATAATTTTCTGTTGTCAAGCATCATTTACTGTTTTCCAAAGAATATTCTTTCTCTAACGTAAGTGATAGAAATCCTTTCATAAGCGTTGTAATGCCTAAATTTTCATTACGATCGATTTCAACTTCATTTAATTCATAACTTATTTCTTCAAATAAGAAACATGCAAACATTGTCGTAAGCAATGATCTGTTTGACGTAACACTTTCATCTTCTGTTGTAAATTTACTTGTGATATGTATTGAACTTTCACGAGGTAAAACACATAAATTTTAATGTTGTACAGCAATACGTATCTCATCATTATTTCTATATAATGATGAACCATATGGTTGATTTGCATGAATCTTATAATGAGAAATAGATTCATTATAAATAATTTATCAATTCTTAATTCAACTCGAAACCAAGACTTTCTAGGAGCTAAACGTTCTGATGAGTTAGTTGTTTCACTGCTCTACTCTCCTGAGATGCTCCTTGTTTATGTATTTTTTTCAAATTGTGTAGATTTGGACACGGTTGAGGGATATTATAGCTTTTCTCTTCAAAATCGTTATCATATACAATGACTATTACATGCTTGTTAAATGTAACCTTATTGTGGTTACTTTAGATTGATTAAGAATTAATTTTCCGTCTTGATCCACAACTCGTGTCTGTAAATTATTTCCTTTTCTCACTGTAACTGGAAGATGAATGACTTTTGTTGGTGATTCAATAATCTCATATCCTGGTGGGACTGATAAAAGAAATACATAAATTGTATGAGCACATTAATTATTTTTGTAGGCTTCACTTGTAATATTACACTCTACACATATTGCATTAACACTCAATATTGATGTTGGTTCTTGGGATTTATATATTCCTCCTGCTTGATAAATTTTTAGTTCGAAACCTGAGTATTCACCGATAGAATCTTCAGATGTAAAGTCAATAGCTGACTTTTCACTATGTAGTTCTGTGACAAGTGTACTTTTTTCAACTCCTAATGAAAGATTTAATTTAGGATCTGTCACAGTTAGAAATGTATGAATATCTTTAAGGTCATAAATACCAGTTGGAACTGTAATTTTACGTCATTCGTCTTTAATTTGATATCGAAATTTATTGTTGCCTTCATATATGTTTAGGATTGAATTAAATGTAAGAAAATCAACAAGCCCAAGAACGTGATTTTTTCTGGGTGAAAATTCAATCGGAGGAAAATATGAAACCTTTAATAATAATGAATTTCTAGTAAATATTAATATCAAAGAATCACCCATGATGTTTACTGTACAACACTTTAAATGCAAATGAAATATAATTTTTCACTACATCATATTTATAGCTAATCATTTAAAAATTTCAAACATAAATGTCTACAGTTAGTTGTATTATAATCTTGATATTTTTGATGATTACATAATATATGATTTCCATTAAAATAAAATCAAATCAAGAAAACTATCAAAGTATACAACTTTTTCACCCGTTTTTTTATATGCAACCCAATGAGTTTCAGATCCATCTTTATTGTCTGAATTAACAATTGCTGATTCATTTTTCCAAGGTCCTGATGATGTTTGAACATATTTTTGTATAGGACGTCACAAAGATGTTGATAGCTTCTATCTTTGTCAGACTTATGCAAGAATTCCAAAACATTTAGTACGAGATAATACAAATTTTCTCATTCTCTTTCGACAAAATGAAATGAATTTACGTCATATGTATGATGATCATGTTAATACAGATATGACATTTTAAAAGTTCAAAGATTTATGTACTCTGTGCTGGAATAAGAATAAATATAATTTTCTGGCAATAGTTAAAGATAGTAAAATTAATGAAGGACGATGTAGAAAGGGTCTTGATTGTTATACTTACTGAAAATAAAGCCATTGACTGTAAAAAATTGCGCGCCAAGTTTAAATGACGAGTACGCCAATCTTTGTTCTTTAAATGCTATTGTCGTAAATACATGTAACTTGACAGATTACAAAAATTCATAAAATTATTATACACCAAGTATTGCATTTGAATAAAATCAATTATATTTATCAAAGTCAAATAAATTCATTTCATTTCAAATTGTTAGGTATTTTTTAAATAAAAATCACAGATAATTTTAATAATAATAAAAAAAAAGAATGTACGAAAAAAACAAGAAAACATAGAATATATTGCATTAAAAAATTAAACAGAAAAAAAATAATCACATGAAAAAAATTAATACCTTAGAAACTTGGCGTGGCTACTATGTTTTCTTTTATGTTGAAAATAATCTTTTCTATGCAATCTCCTCATAATATTTTTGAAATACTGGATGCTGCAGAAGTATTATCTTTTTTTTTCCTTCCCAATGTAACGAACAAAGATTGTCGTCCTCGATATTAAACTTGGCACGCAATTTTTTGAGTCCGTGGGGCTGTTTCTAGTAAGATTTCACGCTTTTTAGTACAATACATAGACATAGCACAGTCTAATAGGCAAAAAGTACAAATACCTTGTAGATGTTCTCTTAAAGTAGTACCGTTATTTTTTTTTGTTTTTCTCCGTTTTCGATATATCAGCATTTGTTTGTAAGAATATTTTTTTTTTAAAAAGAAAACGTGAGAAAATGATCTTATGTACTCTTTGTATCACAGATTGTGTAAAGAAGTGATATCCCTGAAGGTTGATAAAATAGAAAAATATCTTAATAATCAGGTCGATAAACTATCGAATTAGTTTATCGACGAAATTAAAGACCGTTACCCTCCGAGTAGGTTCGCCTTTAGGAACATAGGATAAATAAAGACCGAGACAGGAATTTATAAACAATAGAAAGAGAAGGTATTTGTGATGATTTCAGTCTCCATGGCAACTCCCCCACGCTATCAACTAAATGGGCGGAGCCGAACAATATAAAAGAGCTGGATTTTGCGGAGATCGTAACTTCACTTGTCTCCGAGGTACTAGACTGACGAGACCAACAAGAGTTGTAGCTCTGGCTAAAAGGTTGTAGCCTTTTGGTTTCCCCGGAGAGTTGTAGCTTTCCAAAAGTAGGATTTGGAGGGTTGTAGCCACCAGGATTAAACACGGAGGGTTGTAGCCTTCCGGCCAAGAGTTGGTGCTTTTAGTGTTAGCCAGCAATCGAGAGTTGGTACTCACGATTACAATCGTGTAGGAGTTGTAGCTCCTCGCTGACGAGTCGAAGCTCGTCAGTTATTTAGGCAAGGCTGAAGCCTTCCTTCTAGAAGTTGTTAGCTCCTAGAGTACCCTGGGACGAGTTGTAGCTCGTCTACACTTAGATAGGCCTTTTAGGTTAGAAGGTGGAGAGTTGTAGCTCACACCAGTGTCCCTAGAAGAGTTGTAGCTTTTCGTCGACGACTTGGAACATTATTAAATAAACATTATTCATAATCATTAAATGTAATTGTTTTCATAGCAGATGATTTTACTTCTTTAGCTTTTATTTTATCTTCTTTTTTTTTCTTCTTTTCTTTTACTTCTTCATTTGGTACTTTATATGCATACATTTTTGCTCTTAAACCTATACAGTGTGTCATTATTTTACCAATATATTTGTCTTTCATTAAACCAATTACTTTTTTGTTTACTAAGGGTATACCATATTTATATTCTTTTTTATAGTCTAAAATATCAAATCTATTTATATCTTCCTTTATATATTTATAAATGTTAGGAACGTTAAAATGATAAATTAAACTATCAGTATCCGTATACATAAGCTTAACCTGTTCCGAAGTAAATTTTTTTTTTTAATATAATCATAATAAAAACCATAAATATACATCTTCGAAATATTGAGAATACAAAATCCAATATATAATGGTTTATTGAATTCAATTTCAACTTGTTTTAATTTTACTGCAAATCAATTTTCATTGGAAATTACACTTGAATGATAATTTAGTTAAGCAATAAAAGAGCGTGTTCCAAAAAAGCTATCCCATTTTTGAACAAGTTTAACATTTCTATATTTTCGCACATTTTTTATTGTTTTTCCATGTACAGCATTGTTCATTAATTTGAATAAATTTTTTTTAGAAGCATTTTTTGCCTCTTTTCTTTCATTTGTATTTAAATTGAGATTGCTTAAATTTAAATACTTTGTGAATTTTTACTACAATAATTCCTATTGATATACATTGCTTTAGATTTCTATAATAGATAACATATTCTTTTTTATTATATAACGTTGTCATTAGTTTGGAATCCTTTAAGCCAGGTGCTCTAAAATGCTCAGGACAAAGCGGTAAATCTTTTTGTTGATGATACAACCTTTCGGGATATTCCAGGTCCAATTTAAGAATATAACCATAAGGAATTTCCAAAACATTTATTTTAATACTTGACCATTCAAATGAACCATATGGTAAATAAGAACTCATAGCAGCACCATAGAGATTATTTATGTCATAATACATTAAATATGATTCTTCTTTGTGTGGTTGATGATCTTTCATGAATCTATTATTCGATTCAGCATATCTATTACAGCACTGATATACCTCACCTCTGATTCCTTTTTCTATAAAATTTAACATTTTGAAACGTATCTAAATTACCACCAGTACATTTGAGCATAGCATCAAATGCTAATCTAGGTGCAATGTGATAATGTAGAGGGTTTCAATTATAAGTTTCTAAACAATTCTTTCTAAGGTTTTCAAATATATCAGCTAATAGATAAACATTTGTGGCTAAATATGAGTTACAGTATTCAGCTAATGTTACTACATCAAAGTGTGACCATACTTTCTAAGCATATTCATAATTTTTATCGAAAATATTTAAATCATTTAAACTAGAATAAAATGATTGTCTATCTGGTAATTGATTTTCTTCTCCTTTAACCCAACTATTAAAATATTCATAGGGGAATACACCTTTACATGTCATTAAACTAAATGATTCTTCATCAGGAAAATGTTTTAACGAAATATTATTTGTGGATTTCTTTTTGTATCATTCAATCTTTTTACATTTTAATTTTTCATACATTGAACAGTTTTAGTAACTGATGTATATTTCTCTTTATTGATAGAGATAATAGATGAATGACCATCAAAAGATAATAATAACGATTCAATAAGAAAATGTGAATCGCAACCCGATAATTTATGAAAGATAACTGGTACTATAGGTTGTATTTGATAATTAAAATTACATGCATAATAAGCTGGACCACGAAATTTCCCTGAAAAATGACAATGATCACGAACTCGATTCTCACTATCTTCAAAAGGCACTTCACACATATGACATGTTTCTGCATTAGAAAAATAAAAGATTTGTTGATTGTCTAATGACTCCATTGGTATAGGATCATCAATTGTTTCTTTGAATTCCTCTGAAAATTCAAATAATTTCTGCATATCCATTTTCTACAATCTCCACCACGATATGAAGCAAATTTCGATTTAGAATCATCATACGAACAATGTATATGTTACAAACGACCAAGAGCACCTAAACAATATACCGAGTTCCACCTTATTAATTAGCACTGGATTCGAACGACACAGTAATATTGAATTGGAAAGTATCGCACATAATTATATGAAGCTTGGGCTACTCGAAACATCTCTCCCTTCATAATAAAATAATCTTAGAGGTAAGCCAAATTAAGTTCAATTCTAATCCTATCCTTCCTACATTAAAACCAATTAGAGCGTCCAGGTTTATCGAGATTGTGAGAGGTATCCTATCCACGCTTCTCTACCTGATAAGGGCAGTTACTACAGGCGTCAACTCGGCTTTGATATCATTAATCGAACCACGATAAGCCCTGTAAAAATTGAACCAGGGATCTCAATACCGCCTCTGAGTAAGTAAACGTAACACAGTTGGTTATCATTCAATCTCACGCATTACCTCAGAACGAAAAGGCAACGCCCCGGCATATTATTCATGCAGGCTAGTCATAGTCTATTTCTTCCTACTCTCCAATAGAGCGTACGGTCACAACGGAGCCTACCTGGTTCAACTCTGAACTCATTGAAACATTAATCGAGCTGAAGGTAAAATTCACAAACGCTTGATCTATCATAAATAAATAACTAAAAACTAGGATCGAACGTGACATACATAAAAAGATATACTACATTGTACATGTTCTAATCTATCGTTAACGGGAGACTTGATAATGCGTTCCAAATCAGCATAAATTACAACGGGTACTTTTTCTTCATATAAAAAATTTTAAAATTTTATTGTCTGATAATCAGAAAAACGAACTATACAATTTTTTAATTAAATACAATCATTGATATGACTTCTTAAAATTTTTTCAAAAAAAAAAATTATTCAAACAACAGTCACAAAGATGTGCATGTTCGTTATGTTTAGGCATTCGTTACAATACTAAACTACAATACTTCATTCTCTGTGAGTAAAAGATGAAAATTTTTGTGATCTTCTTCAAAATAATTACCAAAATTTTACTTAAATATAATGTCACAGTGTTTTTATCATTATCCAGTCCATAAACATTAATAACTACATTATTTAATTTTTTTAATTCAGAAATATCACTCAATGGCGTTGGGGAGGTAATTTCAGTTTTATCTATAAATATCCAATAAACTTTATAATTATTTACACAATTACCTTTTTGAGTCGATTTTAGAGGTTTTAATGCAGCAATGACAGACTGAAAGAAGCAATGTTTATCATTATTTTTAATGTTAATAACAGTTTTTTTCTTTTTTTTGTATTCGTCGAGTTCACAAAATGTTGATTCTTCCATTAGTTAATCATCCTTTACATGTCTTCATGTTTTCAATGGTGTGTAGTAATTAATGTTTATTTGTAAGCTTTCGATTTTTATCAATGACCATCCCAAGCTACATTCTTCAAAGTCCTCAATTTTTTTCCAATAGTTCAGGTATAATTTCCTCAAAAAAAATATCTGTATAGTCTGTTAATAACAATACTTTCTTGTTTTTTGTACTAAAATCATGCAGTATCGAATTCTGTTTAACATTTTCGAACGTACAATTCAACATAAAATTTACAACCAAATCAATTTTTTATGATTGATAAGATTTTACTTTTCCACTAATTAATTTTTCAGAATCTTCAAGAAAATTTTCTAAAGTCAAGAAGCTAAAGTTCAATATTGCATGAGGACTTATACGTTTTTTAAAAGCAGTTATCAGATCAATCGATTTCATATTCTGAGATTGTAATGATGTTGAGGTAGATGGTGTAGCTGTTCAGTCAACCGACTGACAGATCTTCTAACCTCTCTGGTTAGGTGAAGCCCCCGTGTCAATTTTATTATGACACGTTACTACACAAAACTCTTATTGTAGTGCCGTAGAGAACTTCTAAGAGCCTCGTATCTATCCTTAAAATTTCTTCTCCACTAATTAGCATACGAGTTACTATCTAGTGACTTGAGGAGTCAATTACCTTTCGAGACGTCATCAACTAGAGAATTGCTTAGCCAATAAAAATTAACTCAGTTACCAATCAAATTTTGGGGGTGATAGTCTAACCTTTCTTTTGGGACTTTCACCAGTTGCTTTCAATATCTTGAGGAGAGAGTACCCTTTAGTTTTGTGAGATTTTACTTGAGGAAAACAAGAGTTTACGAGCATTAAATAATCACAAGTGAGTTCAATTAGGTCCAGAAAATTGTAACGGGTTTAGTTGAATCATCTGTTCCAACCCGAGGTGCAATTTATTCAAGTTAAGAGTGATTTTACTGAGTGCCGCCAAAACGCATGTGATTGAGCATCAGACATCTTGAGAGTGAATTATCTAGACAAAAAAGCAAGTGTAATATTTGAACTGAAATACTGAGTACTGTATTACAAAATAAATTGAATTATTTATTTCAAAGGTGGTGAGTTTATATTCTTTTTGAGTGTGATAATTCCTCATTCATCCTCATATTCCGGCAATCGAGTTCATTCCTCTTCCATTTTTTCTCTGGGCTTCACGCCATAATAGCTAATATTGATGATAACGATAATGTAGCTGGAGTAATTGTTATTCCTCAATCAAGAGCTAATGGTAATGTTTTATTTTGTGACTAAACATGAAGTATGTTAAAAAACTGCTCTGCTTTATTTCTTCATCGCTCAATTTCTTCATGATCACATTGATATTGATTTTTGAAACAATCACGAACTGATTCTAATTGACCGAGTAAAAGTTTATACAGTTCATTGATATACTTGAAATTCATCGTATACAATTTTCTGTTGAACTAAAAAAATAATTTTTATCATTGTATTTATACATTTTCTCTTTAACTCCATCTTTTATAACTAAAAAACTGTCAACACTTTTATAACACTACACTTGTACTATAACCTGATAGAGTTGACCATTTCTCCCTTGAAGTCTGCAACTAAATCCAATAAAACTGACTCCTCCGTTCATCACTATGGGATTTCATTGACGATAATAAACTGCTAAACCTACTTTCAACACTTGTTATAATTAGAGTCAACTTACCAGCATTTTTTTCACTCAATATCACTAGAAAACTGTCAACACTTTTATAACACTACACTTATAGTATAACCTGATAGAGTTGACCATTTCTCCCTTGAAGTCTGCAACCAAATCCAATAAAACTGACTTTTTCGTTTATCATTATGGGGATTTCCTTAATGATAATGGACTGCTAAACCTACTTTCAACACTTGTTATAATTGGATTCAACTGACAAACATTTTCACCTTTTAATAAAACTCAAACATCTATATCTATGACTCATTTATTCATATTAATGATGTATGAGGAATTAATAAAAAAATAACAATTTTTTTTCTCTTTCTTTTTTTATTGAATTATATTTGCTACAAGATCACTAGAATTACACATAAAACAATCTTTTTTAAATTTGAAAACTTCTATTTAATTTTCATGAAAATGTTCAAAACATCGTTTGAATGCAATTATTGATAGATGATGTTTTCAAGAGAATGACAGCTTATCCCAGATATAATCAATTTCGTTATATGCATTCTTCAATACTGTTTAATAATCCAGCTCGACAAAGCCTTCAGTTTCCATTTGAGCTATACTACCCGAGTTTAAATATGTAAGAGATAAAAAATTTTGTTTTGATGTTAAATTAATCAATTCATTTATATAGAACCATTAAAGTTGTACAGCAAGCCTCGCACAATTATATGGAAACTTATATTTGTAATGGTTATTGACTGATCAGGTAAATTTAATGAAATTAAATTTTAAACAAGAAAAAAAAATTAAGAAATGTCAATCAAACTATTAATTAAAAGATAATTAAAAGAATTATTGACCGAAAATTTATGTTTAATTGACTACTAATTATTCCATGCAATAGTTATTGATCAGTAAAAAAGAAAAATGCAAGTTCACTTAGGTTGGAAGAAAGCAGTTTCAAATGCTCTAAACTCAGTCTTGCCAGGGTTCTACCCAGGAAGATTCACTTTGTCCCAGCGTAATAACCAGTAATACGGGTAAATAGGAAGGCCAATAATCCGTAATTTATTCGTAATTATCCTCAGAATTAACTGAGTGGTACTAGACTACGGCAAGGAATAACCAAATTTGATTATAACAAAGAACACAATATTTATTTATCAAGAACAAATTATACTTAACAGAATTTCAGGCGGTAAAATAACTATGTTTGTTATTCGTAGATGCTGGTAATCGGTAATCAAGTAAACTATATCACCAGCTTAAATATACAATAAAATGAATTTAAGAATATTTAAAGTCACCGTGGTTAAAAAAAATGACGGAACAAGTCCTTCCCAAAAATAGAGAATCAAGCAATTTCTATCATATATAGATATATTTTTCCAGCTAATCGAGCGATAGATTATTTTGATAATTAAATGAGTAAATCAAACTGAAGAACAATTATTTACAGATAATCTCGCGATTTGACAATTACAATTACGCGACGAGTACGGTATTTCAAGTACAGTAATGAGTAAAGATGACTTACAATCAGTCCGATACGCAATCTCGAGAAAAGAAAGAGAAATCCCTTCACCCCCTTCCACAACGGGTTGCCACAAGTAACTTGAGGTCGAAAAATTCTCTTACACCACAAGTTTTGAATGAAACAAGAAATTGTCTCACTTCTATTCGGCAAAAAACCATATGCCATTTCTGCTTACAGGTTTCGAATATATTTACTTTTTCTGACGCACCAAGTGCGCGAAACGGATTCGGCGTAGCCGTCTAGTGGCGTAAGTACGAACGGACTTTATCTATAGATAGTGACGTGCAATTACAGACCAGACTAAACGTGTAATATTATTTACAACTTATTCGTCGATAAAAAATAATACTTGTGAGGGAGTTTCCCTCATATATTCTTTAAAGTGTAGATGTTTTCTATAGTATTTATAGTTGACTGAAACATATGTGATTTTGTCTCTTCATCAATATCTAATAAGAAATTATCAATTTCTTTATAGTGAGGATTATTATACTCATCTTTAATTGTCAATCCATGAACAAACATGATAGCGAAACTTGATATTCTCTTATCTTCTGGTGCAGAATATGATATCCAATATCATAATGACTTGAATCTAGAGTAGCCGTAGATACTCGGCGCCACGTCACCTATACATTCTGTCCCCTATTGCCCCCTCCTCAAACTAGTGCGCTTCTTCTGAGAGTATTTTAAGATATTCATCAATGAATGATTGTAATGTGACAGTACCTCGTAGAGTACATTCTATTTTACGAGCAAGAAATACTTTAGGATACTTGTCATCATGAAATTCATCATTCCGGTCAATAAGTAATTTTTTAGCAGCATAAGCTACAGCAGTATCAATATCTTCTTATCTGTTAAACTCACTTGTACATTCCCGAGTCAAAAAATTAAGTTCTTGTTTAATACTGTATGGTCTGATTATATACTAAATAAGTTCTGGTATTATTCTTTTAAGTCTGATTTTAATCTGATAGTTTTGATTTCATTGCACAGTAAATGAACTGATATTTCTTCTTATTCTGATTTGACTCTGCTGCATTTTTATAAAGTTAATTTAATACTGATTTAGATCTTTGGATTTTTTTGATTTAAAATTTGTTCTGATTCAAACCTGGAATTTTTAAATGAAAATTGATAAAACTTTACGAGTTATGGAAACTTGTTGATTTTTTAACTATAAAAATTAATCAAAATTTTTATTAAAAAATGTACGAATCCTTAATGTAATTCGCATAAAAAATTTTACAAGTGAATATAAGTTCATTCTGTGTAGTTAGAATTTTAAACATACTCGATGATTTAGTAAAAATGAAATACAAGAATAAAGATCATTAATACTTTTATTTAAATCATTCAATTTCATATTTATTTATAGGTTTTACAACAAAATTCTCTTTCTTACTATTAATAATATTAAAGCATGGCGTTACTAAGTTAATTACAGGAATTGCAATATAAAAATGTGTACTCATATATCTATACATTTGTGGAATATGTATTCCATCGGGCATATGATCTGTAAGGAAATTATTATCAACATGTATTGGGTTTATTATTGCAAAGTGATTACCTTACAATAACATTTATCATCGTCACAATCACATACACTTATTTTTACAAAATATTTAATAGAACCAAAAGATTTTGAGTTATTATACATAAAACATGCAATAGAAGAATTTGTTTTTAAACGATTTCGGATAGGATTCAGATATGTATAATAATCCATTTTTTAAAAATCTGCAATATTTTCTAAAAGATGATTGTTCTATATTAATGTTTTTTATTTTTTTCAATTCAACTGGTTTATGGTCTATCTTTTATAAGTTCCTACACTGCAACATCCATCGAATGATTCGATAATTTTAACTTGTCTTTTATGATGTTGAACATAATCACGATGTTCTGGATTCGTTAACTGAGTTATTTTTGATAAAAATTCTAAAAATTGCCATTGTGATTTTGAAACTTGTGATTCTATATTTGTAGTTCCATGAATTTGTTTTAAAAGTTGACCATTGATATTTTCATAGGAGAAGCATGTATGTACCCATAAAGGACCGAATGTCTGTACATCTTCTGATAAATGAAGTAGTAAGTGGATATTAATACTACAAAACTTTAAGCCGTAAAGTTCTTGAAATCTTTTTACAAATTTATGTAACAGGGAATTAGCAGTGCTTATCTGATAAGGCAAAATTTTATCGCTGTTTAGAATACTAATTGCAGTTACTAGAAGTAAAAAATGTTGAAAATAATCAGGTCGCATAATATCTTTCATTATTGGAACAGCATAGTACAGTAGCCAACATTTCAACTCAGAGGCTTTCCAATTATCAGCTTGCTTCAAAGAACTAGGCATTCTATGTATGAATTTAGGAGGTTTAACATTCAACAGTAAATTATCAATGACATCGACTACGGCACGTAAAGAAAAAGGTGATGAATTGAAAGATGGATCAAACCACAGATAGAGTAATTTTTTCGTAACACCTTGAAAAACAGCATGCATAGAGTCTATTGCTGTGCCTCTAATATAGTCTGGCATTATAAGTTTCAAAAAAGTGTGTCCCTTTATTCCATAAACGCTAGTTTTGTTTTTTGGAAGTCTTCCATTCAATTTATTTATTAATGCTAATTGAGCATAAGCTATAGATCTCAGAAATGTACGGTGAGTAAAATTTTCTATATATGGCCATACATGAATCGATCTACCAGTAGGTAAATCAAACCTTCCTCCTTCGTATTCACATGATGGACATCCATATTTGCCATTAAATTGTGTCATATTGAGAAACAAACATTTAGCCGGAAGATCGCATGTTCCAGTTAAAAGAACAGCTTTTAAATTTACTGGTGTTGTTACATTCAATATTCTAATCTTTACACCCTCGTTGTATAATGATGCCAATTCTTCTGTAAATGATTTTCCAAAGTGATTTGGAGTTGGTTTTTCTTGACCAAACCATAATCCAGCCAATATAGTATTTTCTCGACGAACTCTGATATTGTATGGTAATTCATTAATTCGTAAGTAAAAAGGCCATATACTTGATTTGGACGATTTGAAAACAGGTACGCGCCGTCAGTGAACCAACTGAATGAAAGGTTAGTTGGTTTTTTTAAAAAACCGTGATTGTACATATCAATATATAAGCTCCCATCATACAATTCATCTACAGAATCAGTATCTTGCTTCTGTTTAAAGCGATAAGTAGTTAATAAATTATAGAGGTGTGTTCGTTCAATAACAAGTTTAAGCTGTTCTTTTATCGAAAGTGTAATGAAGTAATGACTGTTGGTATGCTTTTGACATCGAGTGCACACTTCTTGAGAATTTGATAATCGACTTTTACACTTCGTACAATAAAAATGTTTCATATAGTTGTTCGATGATGAATTAAAAAATTTCCGAAAATGATAAAGGTTGATTTTTTGTAATTTTGTGGGCAAACAATGAAAACGTATGAGGGTAAAAGATCTGATATTAAAGTGTCAGTAGGGTTATGTTTCACAACTAAACTCAATACTAAAATCATACTTTCTTCTACAGTTAATGGAGCTCCTTCATAAACTGGTTGATGATAAAAATAATTATTGTCCACATTGCCATCATCATCATCAATAAGTCATCTTCATCATCGCTCAATACTCCATCTTCTGCACCACTATCATAATCTTCAAATCTTCTGTTTTCATCAGTAGCATCGTAATATATGGTGTCTTCTTCGTCAATATCAATATTTTCATTATCACTCATATCTATATCACCGTCATGTATGACAAATCTCAGCTCAGACGCAGCATCGTTTTGATCATCATGCTCTCCAATATGCTCTTCTTCTACAGGCAATACAACATTGTCGTCCAACACATTCAGGTTATTTTCTGATCTTGCTGGTTCTCCATCACTAAAACAATTATTGTTACAACAAAAAGTTATTGACATAATAATATACATATATTAGGTTTTTAAAAAACTACAATAGTTATGATAATAAAAACAAAAATTGAAATATTAACAATTGAAACATTTACTTACTCATTAGAATGCTGAAGTTCTGATAAATTACGTAAATATCTCCATTGAGCACTCCGTGATAATTCGTTAAATCTTTTACGCATTTTTATACAATACTGATTAAACAAATAGTCAATTTATAGAAAATAATTATGAAAATAGCATCAAACTCATCAAACATACACATTCAGTTACTACAGTTTTTTATCATAATATTTTTGACGCCTGTATATACTTTACTGTATATGTTCTCTGGCGTGAATGCATAGCTAATCGTGATGATTCAAACCTCAATCAGTTCCAAAACTAACTTGCTACCTAGATGGCGTTCAATGTAGAAGTAGAGAAGAAAGTATTGGCTGCAGATGTGATATCACTTAACGGTTAACCAATGAATGAATACTTTATTGTATCATTCGAACGACAAAAACAGACTTGTTAGAAGAAGCTGTGTAATAATTTGGATATAAATTCGTTATTCTTTGTGATTGTCTTTTTCGAAAATGGGTCGATATTCTAATCGTTACGCATATATTTTGTGGACAGAGGATAAAAAATACGATGTTATATCCTGTAATTTTATTAAACCAGCAGATCGTAAAGTTGGAAAAATAACAAAAATACTTTGGCATGATAAAACTACCAGAAGAAGCGAGTGGTACACAGCTAAAATCTTGGAAATAGGCGGTAAGTAATTCTTCAATTATTATATATTTCACATAAATATAAGCATTAAACTTACAATTTGCATGATTTTTTTTTGAAAAAATTACGTCATTATTGCAAACCTAAGTGTAGTCAACACTTCAATGTTTCATTTTTTTAGCACGATTTCGGTTTTATTATGAAACACTTGGATTTTTTTTCATTTACAGAAATAGATTATGATCTATATTTTTGGTTATGTTTGTGCTATTAAATTATTATAAATTATATGCTGATTATGAATTTGCAAGTTTTTTGAATAAATGTTGATAATTTTTACTCGATTTAGATGACTATGATGAACTGAGCAAGAAACTTGTGGATAATGAAGGACAATTTATCGATCAATCTCAAAAAGCTTTCACTAGCGATGTAATGTCCAAGCGATCGGCAGTTCGTATGCAAAATTCTATTGATAATAAAAGAAAAGAACAAAGTTCCCGAGATGATGAACGAGAAATAGCCATGGAAAATTCAATCTTTTATAAAAGTTCAGGAGTGCCTAAGAAAACAATTCAAACGAAAAATAACAATATCAACGAAGAAAATTGCAGATATAATAAAAATTATCACAGTGATACGAGTTCCAGTGAAGAAGAAGTAATGAGATGTCGAAATAAAAATATCGTCAGAAAATCTGTACCAGATCGATGTTCAACAATTCAAAATAAAGAAAATTGGAATGTGGAAAAAATATCATCACACGAACCAGTTCGTACTAAAAATCGCAAAGATCAGATTAAAGAAAGAGAAAAAAAAGCTCTAGATGAAATAGAAAACATTCTTCCATATGATTTAGATAAAGTAGATTCTGCAATATCAATTGGCGAAGCTAGAAAAACTAATTCCAAAAAATTTAAGGTATCAGTTAATCAAGGAAAAGATGAACCACCAGAAGATGAAAGAGATTCTGAGTCTAGAAGAGTCGAATCTGATGAAGAAGACAAATACATGAAATCTCATTCTCTATTCATTATACCCGATGGTAAGTCTTATTCATTAATTATGTTTTAAAATGTCATAAGTTGAAATGGTCGGGTATTAACAATATCTATAACTGCAGTAACTTTGGAAATGATTGAATGGCATGAACGTTTGTTAGCGTCAATGAAATATTCGTATGATCGTCAAGTCAAATCTGATCTACGCATTCATCTAGAAAAAGTAAGATATAACTTGTGAAAATGTATATATCTATACAATGTATAAATACTGAAGACTTATTAAATTTTATAGATCACGAAAGAACTATCGATTGCTGGAGAAGGTAAAGTTGAAGTTTTTAAAAACTCGAAAGTATTTGTACCTGAGAGAAGATTTAATGTCATTCGTATGAATTTTGAAAATCACAATGATTGGAGAAAATTAGTAACAGAAATTTTAGTTCAAGTATACGGTAAATATTTGCAATATTTGAGTGCTAAGGTCTTAGAGGAACTACAGGAATTAATCAAAATTTATCCTGCGCTATATACCGTAAGTAACAAACAATCTAATTCGAAAAGTTTTTTCTTTGAATTACTTTAAATTAATATGGGATCAAATTTTTTTGCAGAACTCATAAATTCTAAATTTTTTTTATGAAAAAATAGCTCATAAGGATTTTGTTAAACATATTAACAAAGTTACTGCTAATCGAAAACCATTTAAAAAAGAAACTGATATAAATAAAACGTATGTATAAAATTTTATTACTTTGTATGTTCTCACTAATACTATTTTTTTATAACAATTATAGTAATTGATAAATATTTTTGTAGGAAAAAAAGAAAAATTTCAGAAGTGCATACTATTGATGATAATAATGCTTCTCCAAAAAGACCAAAAAATAAATTTAACCAGAATCATAGCGATACGCTGACAACAACTGAAATACATCGATCAGGAAAATATGACTATTGTTCTCCACAACAACCGAATCAAAATTCTAATAATAGTATAGTTACTGTAGCTACGATTGAAACTCCTCCTTCATATACTAATATACTGAGAAATTATGAAAATATTAATACTCATTGCCCTGAATTTTATGATCAGTATTCTACACAATTTACTAATACATATGATAACCACAACATTAATGAAACGCATGGTTATGAATTTGCTAAATATTGGCAGGGCCAAGCTGAAGAATATTAAATACGTCATCAACATATTTACGGTATTACATGTTACTCCTTAAGTATCACTATATATATGTGTTTGTATTTTACATTTCATTTAAATAAATTGCAAAAATTTTCTTAGAATAACTCATAGAGCAATTATTTTGTTTATTAAAAGATTACAATGACAGATGAAAATGATTATTTGTAAATTTTTTAAACTATTAGAGTTTCTAGTTAATCTGATAAATTTTAATTAAAAAAATTTGAGGCGTTTATAATTTAATGTATACAAAATAACATTGAGCTCTAATAGTTTAAAAAATTTGCAATTGATCTTTTTTGTCTATCATTGTCATTTAAACCTGCATTTATAAAATAAAAAAATCAGGGTAAAATACGGATTACAGATCAGCTGGTCTAGAACATAATCAGTATTAAATCTATTTTATTCAAGGTCTGATTTAGTTCTGATTTGTTGCGTATTCAGTATACGATCAGAATCTGTAAGTTCTGATTGAATACTGTTAATCAGAATAAAATGAGACCTTAAAAAGACTAAAATAAGAATTAATTTTTTGACTCGGGTTTGCTTATGCCTAACTCAGCGCATTTGTCACAAGACTCATCTATGCTCATGTATACAATATACACATTTTCTAATTTTTCACAATACCATTCAATACACGTATCTCTAATATCTTTTCCATTTTGTGTGATTAATTTTTCTAAATGAGTGTAGTAGCAATCTTCAATGAAATGAAATTAAGTAATAAACTGAAAATTCATTTGTATTGCATTGTTAGACAAACGCCACGTGCACAATCATCATTCAACTAAACTTGAGAAGCGTGTTGAGTTCGTGGACTAGGTCAATAATACCGAACACACCAAGTTTAGTTATAGTTTTGAGACATTCAGTTGCCATTCAGTCAATATTTAATTAAAATTCTTTGCTTACAGTTAACATTCATTAAATTCTAGAGACATTCATTCATTTATTCAGTGAAGTAAAAGTTGAACAGTGTATCTTGATCATTGTTAGTGCTAAAATAAAGATATATTTTTTATACAACACCTGACTACTTAATTAGCTCTGTTTCGGCACAATCATTCCTATCCTTAAAAGGTTAGGTCATTCAAAAGTTGACATTTTGTCCCCTCCCACCGGTTTAAACCTATGAGAGTTCTACAATACTACACCACAGTTAAAATCTATGGGAGAACTACGGTAACCATAATCAATCAATTATCCACTAAACTCTCCTAGTCTATCTACTGTAAAGAGTTTTTGTCTGATCTAGTTACGGGAGACGAATCATAGATTTATAACGAAAACGATACACGTCGTAATTTTTAGCTGCCTTGAGGAGAAAAGCTACTAACTTAACCGAAGCTGAGTTAGAAGAATCGCTTGAAAGTTCTGCTTTGCTGTTTCTAGGACTAATTTTATGAATTATTACACAGTGAAAGTATGAACACTGACAAATATTTAGCCCAACTCACCCAAACTATCTGCTGCCATCAAGAAAAAACGACGGAAACAAGAAAATGTATCCTTACTACACGATTATACTTGATCTCATGTCACATCTATTGTTTGCCAATAGTTAAAGATGATACCCCACCCATCTTATTTCCTAAGCCTCGGCCCATTAAACTACTAAAAGGTACGCAATTAGCCATTGAACTGTGAAATATCTTTATAGCATAAAAACAATTACCCTTATTTGCTATCAATCTCAGTTTATCTATACATTAGAACGAATAGTAACTCTAACCAGAATTTAGAAATGTTACTTTTGTTTATAACATTAAATTTATTATAAACAATGAAAACAGGATTTATTCGATATATTGAGTTCTTCTAACGCGTAATTGTCTTTTAATGAAATAAAGTTATCAACCATAAAGAATAGATGAAAACTCTCTCTTTTTAGTTATAACATTTGAATTCATTAAAAAAAAATGAAAAAAGAGACTTATGTAATATGTTCGAGTTCTTTCTGTTATGGACCAACGTATACAAAATTTTTTGTTTTAAAGTTCTAATAAACAAGAAGAATTGAGCAAACAAGTAAGTAAGAAGCAGGATAACATAAGTCAAGAGGACTAAGAAGACAAGAGCCTGAAGCATGAAGCCAAGACTAAGTTTTGAATTTACAAGGAAAATGCGCTACACAAGGGCAGGTGAAAAGGAGTCGATACTGAAAGCAGACCTGAAGGAGCCGAGAGAAAACCCAAGTGCATCAGGTGTACAAGGAAAGGAAAGCGTGCACAAGGACTGTTTAATAACTGGCGCGAAGCTGTGTTGGCGTCGACGCCATAGTGCCTCACGAACAGTCACACGTACAGAACATCATCGAACAACTTACCTATAGATTTGTGTCTGTCGCTACACGCTATATTAGACTATATTTGTGGATTTAATTGATTTAGACAACTTTATTAGTGATTTCGTGACAGATAAATCACAAACACTCCGTGATTCAATTCTTTATATTAATATGTTGAGTGTTGTGCTAACAAAAACCAGAAAACCGTAGTTCTTCGTGTTCATACAACTTTACTTCTACTGAACTCTCTCGCATCCAACCTTACTATTTGTCATTCCAATCTATTAACAGCATTTCCTGTCATCCGGCTGACTCGAGGTCAGAACAGATGTAATTACCGTTGGTATCTAAGACTTCTTGCCAACGATCTGACAGAGTTTAGATGCCTTTTGCCTAGAATTCTGATGGCTGTGTCTGGGAAAATTTGTTCAGCTTTACCTCTACATTAGAAAAATCATGAAATTATTTACCCCGCAAATGTTGTTTTACAGCTCTAGACAAATAGTACGTACCTTAATAGTTAGAAAATTCTACGTTTACGTTATATAATAGCGGTTCTCTGTCAATTTGTTTGACCTTAGCCTAAAATAAGTAAATCTTAATTAAAAATGAAAATAGACATAGCATAAAATAATTATGACATAACAACTAAACTCTACTATAATGAACACAATTATTTTCATTTTCCTTCATATTTATACGAGGGTGGATTAAAAAATCTGCGGCCTCATTTAGACATGTTCAAAAATTTTATTTTTTTTGCCTTCATTATATTGGGTAACTCTTTAGTTGTCATTGTATAAAGTGTCATTGTGTATTTTTGAAAATAAAGAAGATTGAACATCGCGCCATTATCAAGTATCTGTTGAAGAAAGGGTTAACGCCGAAACAGATTCACATAGATATAGTAGCGACTTTAGAAGAATCTGCTGCATCGTATATAACCATTAAAAAGTAGTTGGCAGAATTCAAAAATTTTTAGAGAGATTTATTATTACTGATGAAACTTGGGTTCATTACAATATTCTTAAGTCAAAACAACAATCACAACGAATAGAGGAAACCAGGCTCACCGCCTCCGAAGAAAGCTAAAATGATTTTGTCTGTAAGCAAGGTGATAGTATCAGTATTCTGAGATTCAAAGGGAGTCAGTATGGTCGATAACCTACCAAAAAGAACCACTCCTTATTACTGTATGCTCTTACATCGGTCACGTAATGAAAATAAGAAAAAACGACCAGGAATGTTGACCAAAAATGTGTTATTTCATTAAGACAACGCACGCCTTCACACGTCTTGCGAAACGATGGCTGAAATCCATAATTGTGGGTTTGAATTACTTCCACACCCCGAGGACAGAAATTTTTATCATTCAAAGAGATTGAAGCTGCCGTTAATGCCGATTTCGAGGGCTAAGAAAAGGCATTTTTTTTACAATGGTATAAAGGCTTTAGAAACCAGATAGAAAATGTGTATTGAAAAAAGTGGTGATTATGTCGAAAAATGAAAATAATTTTAAAATCTTCTAGTTTTGTTTTCATATTCAGGCCGCAAACTTTTCAGTCCTCCCTCGTACATGAAACAAAAGGATATGTTTATGTAAGCCTATTTGTAATTTGTGAATTTATTATCAAAAAAGACGAATGGGTTAAAACGAAGGATAGAGTTAAGTACGAGCGGGCGGTCGTGGGTTCGAATCCCCTAGAATAGGAAAAGTGTACATCGCTAAAAAAATTAAATTACACTTAAGAAATGTAGAATAGTAAATAAAATCGATAAAATTTAATAAAAACATATTGCTTACAATTTTTTTCTCATTGTAAAGAGTTTCAATGTTGATAATAATATTATGAAGCCGTACTATTACTGTAATATAACGAAGTTATAGAACAATGTCATATAACTAAGGCGGGAAAAGCAACATCTATATAACTTCTATGGTATATAATTGCAATAAAATTTGTAATGAAAGCTGCATGAAAGGTATATAACAACAATATGACAGTGTTTACTGGGTTATTATCATTTTATATTCTTAATATCGATAATATAAGGCCTAAATAAGGAAATTTTCCTGCGTTAGGGGCTGTTTTTATTTTTTATAATAATAATCTAATGTAAAGTTGTTCAATTTTGCCTTATTTTGATTGTTCTTACAAGGCCCTAAGTAGGTAAAGTGATTTTCCTGAATTTCGGAAAACATAACTAGGAACTAATTTAGATCAAACTTGCTTAAGGCATGTTTGACGACTTTTTTTAGTCGGGTACCAAGTCCAGAGAAAAATCAAAAAGATGGATTTAAATTTGTGGAAGAGAAAGGTAGTCATCAATGTTACAAGGAGAAAATGTTTTTACTAAATGTAAGTGCAAAAATGACAAGCCCACGTTTCAAAATTTAGAAGTACAAATATTTCTGTTTAACAGTGAATTTTGGGTTGTCGTAAGTAATTTTTGAGTTATTTTAAGTAATTCGTTTACTAAAACACCTTTTAAGTCTCAAGTTTCCTTACAAGAACTCAAAATTTACTATCAAATAGAAATATTTTCACTTCTAAATTTCGAAACGTGGCCATATGATTTTTGCACTCATATTTAGTAAAAAAATTCTCTGTGTAAAATGGATTTTTCGTCATGCCTGCGCGGAAAGTTCACTTTTCCATTGGAGAGGGGTTGAACTTTCCACTCAGGTATGACGAAAAATTATATTCAGCCCTAAGGAGGACAATTAGACAAGCTTAAACCACGTGTTTACCCCCCTCGCCTTCGGCTCGGGTTGTAATTTTACACGTGGTTTGAGCTAGTCTACTTTTCCTCCCTAGGTGTGAAATATACTATTTCCAAACAATGACACAAAAGAAATTGTCAATACTAAAGAAATTATTAATTTTAAAGATATTTCGCATGTATCACCGAAGATTTTAAGTGATAACATTACAAGTTGTGAGGAATCAGAATCGATCGAAAAATTCTTCGATGCTAAATCCTACACGAAAATTACTTGCGATGAATGTAAAAAACAATCGATCACTGAGAGTATTTATAGTAACGGATATCTACTTTGGTACGAGCAAAAATGTGTTTGATTTAAGAAGGTACCAAAAAGTGATAGGTTTTGTGCTAATTGCCTTCAAAATATTCGACTTCTATTTCTGTTTGCTAGAAAATGGAAAAGTATTGCTTCGATTTAATTTTCTACTCAATTTCAATACTGAATGTCTAAAATGTGAACGTTCTTTTTCCATCACGCATACTTAAAGATATTTCGATGGCGATAATATCGAATAATAAAATATAGTAAAACTATATTTTTCGGTGTTTCATAATTCAAAGTAATTTTACTAAATTAGAATAAATTGTACTATTTATTGACGAATATAAAATATGTTGATAAATCACAAACCCCCATTCAGATCTCATTCAGATTCAGATCCCCAAACCCGAAACGTTGTATAACTTTCTGCATATTTGGACTGACTTACATATATTTCATTTTTAGATACTTGAATTTGCATTCCGAGGTATGAAAAGCTGTTGTTTTCCTCAGTATCGTCAGTGATCTTGAACTTTTGATCAAACTAAAATTTAGAGACTTTAAAAATTCTGAGAACGTTGCATTCCAAATCATTGGTGCTTACTTCAAACCGTAAAGACTTTTCTTATATTCACATACAAGACCTGACTTGTCATCGAAACCTTCTGGTTGATAAATGAATATTCTTTTATCGAGTTTACCGTGTAGAAAAGCAGTTTTTACATCAAATGTCATTATCTTCATGCTTTCAGATGCAGCTATGTTCAAGATAAGCCTAATTGACATCATACAAGCAACAGGACTAAAAACTTCAAAATAATCTTTACCTTCTCTCTGTTCGAAACCTCTGGCAATGACTCTTGCCTTATATTTTCCATTATCCTTCTTGCGTAGCACTCAACGACAAGTTATAGGTGTGATGTCTTTAGACTTCTCGGTCAAAGTCCATGTTTTCAATTTGTCAGTGACTCGAACTCTTTTGACATCGCCTTCTTCCAATTTTCGTCTTTAAGTGCTTCAACGACTGAAATATCATTCACATTATCAGTTAAACCATTCTCAAAACCTTGTATTATTATTGCTGTATTGGTTAAATGATTGTGTCTAGCTGGTACTTTTATTGCACGACGATTTCGTAAATTTCTCCTTCCAGGGACTGCATCTGGACTGTCTGAGCTGTCAGACTTGCTTTCATTTTCTTGACTTGGAGACCAATCTTCATCTTCAAGATATTCAGCGCTAAGGCTTTCATATTCCGAGTTCATGTCTGAGTTTTCATTGTCAGATGTTTCAGTATTTACTTCATCGGCAACATTTCTAGATCAGTAAGACTTCCAGTGTCATTCTTGTCATTAAACACTACATTGCTTGAGCTTACGACATCATTCATTTCTCTGATGAAAACTCTGAAACCAGGTGAATCTATATCTACCCACAGATATATGATACACAAAATGCTGAGCAGATTTATACACGAGGCTTCATGCGAAGTCTATAAGAAACGGTTGTGTGTAAAAAAATTATAAATATCGACGACATGTTTGATAAACCGTCATTAACTGTCCCTTCAACCGTAGAGAGTGTTTGATTTTATTACTCTGCTCTGACGTACGTGTTTACAGGCCACTGTTCAAGAAAAAGAGAAAAAAAAAATCTGTTCCAAAAATTTTAAATCAATCCCGCTCAGTCTCACCGGCGAAACAAAATTTGGAACTCCTCCGGAATGAAGTTTTTATCCACGGGTTATATGTGAAATTGACTATTCCATAATTTGAAAAATTCTGTCAAATCATCACATTATAAAGGCAGATAAAAGTACGTAACATAATAATAGCGATTTTATGACGTTTTGGTGATGGATTTACTATATAATATATTGTTTCGGATGTATTTGAGCTGTTAATAATTTGTACATAACGGAGTACTTAATGAATTTTGAATAATTCATTTGATTTTGTATATATGATACTATTCTTGCAATGAATCCTGTCTTAAAAGAATTATGTTAATTAATAATTTTCTCCTACGTTCTCTTTAGGATCGTTCATTGGATTTGAGACTTGTAAGGAAAAGCGAGTTATGAGCACATGTGTCGTAGTCGTGATGCTAAGAGGTTTGACCAGCAATTAGAAACAAATTTCTGGCTGGCATTTAACAATTAAATCAGCTGATGATAATGTCATTACTGACTTGATAAAGGAATTCATAAATAAGATAGAAGCTGTAGGATACAGGATTCATGGTTTAGTTTCTGACATGGGACCAAAAAATCAAGCCATTTGGAGAAGACTCGGAATACGAATCAACAGAGACAACGATACTCCATACATTACTCATCCATTGCGGAGGAACTATAATTTATACATATTTCCGGATTGTCCTCATTTATTGAAGAATTTGAGAATGACATTTATCAACAATGAATATTTCACGTTAGCTCGATGTATTGTTGAAGCAAATCATTTGCCATGCAATAAAGTCCATTTTTGTTATTTGAAGCAATTGTATGATGTACAATCACGATATAAAGATGTAAAGCTTGCTCTACACATCACGAGCGACATTATAAACCCAACAGGGTTCAACAAGATGAATGTTGCAGCAGCAGCTTATATATTTAGCTTGGAAACCGCAGCAGCATTGGAAACATTAATTACTTTAGGCGTAATGGAGAAAGAAGCATCAACAACCATTTGGTTTCTAAGAGAGGTGAATACCTAGTTCAATACGATGAATGGTAGGCATCCAAGCGAGGCAATTGGAAAGGCAAACTTCAGGAAATCAATGAAAAATACTGACAACTTTCTATCAATCATCGAAAATTCAATAATCAGAAGAGGATGGAAGCCCGTTCAAACTGACACAAGAACAAGCTGTATAAATAGTATGAAGTTGATTTATATTCTTTTCAAAGAAGGCTACGAATTTTTTCTTACCACAAAAGTAAATCAGGATGCTCTTGTAAATTTATTTTCAATGCTCAGAAGATACAGTGCACATCCTACTGCTATTCAAACAATAAGATGCCTGCGTTTGATAAGTGTATCGCAATTCACCGATACAACCATCTCAAAAAAATTGTACGGATGATGATGATGATGATCACTACATTGATTTCTTTAGATCATTGAAAGCTGCGAAAAAAACGATGGAGCCTATCATCACTATCCCAGTAGAAAAGTGCATGACATCATTAATATATGGCGATAAGCAAAACTATGATGATCTCAAGCCAATTAGTAATATTCTTCAATGCAATATTATAAATAATGAGCTTGGCAGTGCCATATCATATGTCTTTCGAAAGAAATATGTCTGCAGTACTTGTGCCGCAGCTTTAACTGCTAACTAAAACGATCGTTGCTCGATTTTTACGAAGCCTTTATCGATTGGGTTCTTAGAGAATCTTTTAAATATTTTTTGAAGTATATAGCCCTCGTGGAAGCGCATCTACAAAAACACCTGGACAGATGTGTAAAACATCCTCAACGTCATCATCATTTAGTAAGAATGATTAAAGTTTGGGTTCCTTTCGAAAAATATTGCATCACAAGATGTAGTGCAATTGAAGCAAGTGGAATTTGCTATTTCGTGAAAAATGTCATAAATCGATATATTTATATCAGACGAATTATATTCGTTAAGGAACAATCAAAAAGACAAAAGGAATCAAGATTTAAAAGTTTTGGATCAAAAACTGCTCGAAGGCAATCCATCATTTAGTTTATAAGTAGCAACGATAAGTGAGCAATATTATTTATGCTGATAATTTAATATATTGTTTTAATTGATAAAAAATTATTTTTAATGTTACTTTTGTTGATCAAAAATATCTACAATTGTTTTATTTTGTGAGTTACACTTCATTTATTATATAGACCTGAATGTTGTTTTATTTTTTAAATAATGTCTATTTTATATTAAACATATTCGTTAACATTTACAAATTGCATTTTGTTTTTAAAGATATTATTTTTTTCAATAAATGATTTAAATTGTGCAATGACCCCAAATTAACAGTAGTCTTTCCCATAATAAACAATTTTAAAACCTTTCATTCTACCGCTGTTTTCCAAGTCGGCCCTTTGGGGATTTTATGTGAGATACGAGTGCAAAGACCTTACTTGGTCACCATCCCCTCTATTCACAGACCTTAGTAACACCACGTCTGCTAACGGTATACCAGCCGAGAACCATACACCCAAATGCATAAATGCCTGGTTCATACCTTAAGGCTGGGCTGAAGTCAGAAAGTTTCCCGGAGTTGACTTTACGCCCTCGTGTTGTGCGGCAAAAGGCCGAAGCTTGACGTCAACTGAAATTGAGTAGGTAACAGGAAAATCGTTCGAAAAATGATAATTTTCAGGGATGCACTACAAAAAGGGAGCCTTAGGGCACCAAGAAATTTACAAATTTTTGAATAATCTGTTTCGAGCAAGACAGAGCACAGAATATATCTATCTATCTCCGTCTTATTTTTCAGAGAAGACTGCGAGTTCGAACAGTTGACGAGCAAGCACATCCCCCACCCTCTGTTACCAAGCCTGAAGCTTACGATATCTAAACGTAAACAAAGCAAATGAAAATATGCTAGCTCTATAGTCAGAAGGTTCGTCAGTTATTTTACCGAACAGTGTTCGATTCCAATTGCGGCAAAATTTTTTTTTTTATTTAAATTGCATGTAATTGCAATTTTATCATGCCAAAAATGAGTTTTAAATTTCAATTTTTATGTAAAATTTTTTTTTCAATTAATCAATGACAAATGAGAAAATATTTGAACAGGGCCATTAACCTTTTTTTTGTACAAATACATTGATAATAGCCTTTTTTAACAACTTATTAATAATAAAAAATTGTTTAAACAATCCGCGGCGAGTTCCGATACTTCGCCGGCAAGCTCGACCCCCACTTTCTGTGCCCAAGCCTGTAGCTTATAATTTTCAAGCATCGTTTATATAATTGGAACTGTAATAGCTCAGTGGTGTGAGCACCACCTTTTATTTTGCTGGGCAGGGTTCGATCCCAGTCATAGGCAATTGTTTTTTTTCTGTTTTCTTGTTCGAGTGACTTTATATACTTATAAATCAATTCATATATTTGATTACATTATTCTTCCAATTAATTACGGAAAAACAAACTTGTTTTTCTGAAAATAAGCTGAGGGTGAGGAACGAGTTACTATGAATTCTCTTCTTTTCGAAAAGTGTTGTCTTTAAAAGACAATAGGAATTGATTTTGAACTTATATAAACAACCAATTATTGTATTTATATAAAATTTTAATGAAAAAAAAAGGAAAAAAAAAATTGGCTATGACTGGGATCGAACCCTAATCGGTAAAATGAAAGCTTGGTGTTCTACTCACAGAGCTAACACATCATCTCTGACATTATATTTATGTTTATAAATTGTATAATGCAGGCTTGAGTACGAAGGGTAGGGATAGAGTTTGCCGGCGAAGTGCCGGAAATCCCCGTGGATTATTTCAACTACTTCTAAATATTTCTAAATTGCTTAAAAAAAAGCTACGTTCATATAGCTATAGTAAAAAAAGTGTTTATAACCCTGTTCATATGTTTTCCGACTCGGCGTCGATAAATTACATAAATAATTGAGAAAAAAAAATCAAATCGTTGTAAACAATTACTTTTGGCATGTTAATATTATAATTACATGCAAATCTAACAAATAAAAGAGAAAAAAAAACTTTATCATGACTGGAATCGAACCCTGCCCATCAAAATGAAAGATCGATGCGCTAACCACCGAGCTATTATGATTACAAAACATTTATATATGCTCAAAAATTATAAGCTGCACGCTTGGGCATAGAGAGTGGGGGTAGAGCTTGCCAGCGAAGTGCCGAAACTCGCCACAGATTGTTTAAACTACTTTTCAATGTTGATAATAATATGATTAACTTGTTAATAACATAACATTGTTAATACATGTAAAGATGTATAAGTTGTTAAACACAGGCTATTATCAATGTATTTATACAAAAAGAAAGTTTATGGCTCTGTTCAAATATTTTTCGACTTAGCGTCAATAAATTCAATGAATAAAGAGAAAAAAAAATCAAATTGCTATAAAAGATTAATTATAGCATGTCAATATCATAATTACATGCTAATCTGACGATTAAAGTAAAAAAAAAAATTGGTTATGACTGGGATCGAACCCTGCCCGGCAAAATAGAACTCTGACGCCCTAACCACATGGCCAGCATAATCTCGATATTGAGTTAATGTATATTTGTTTTTACACTACATGCTTGGATACGCCGACTTGGAATTGAGCTTTCTTATAAACATTTATACCTAATAAAAATGATACTAATGGATGAATATATGTATTTGAAGTTATTTGCAGGTATTATATTAATTAATGTTAAGGCTGGGCTGAAGTCAGAAAGGCAACTGATTCCCCCTATCCAAATACATGGGATCGGGAAATTTCTAATTTCTTCGCCAATTTACAATTATTTCTATAAAATTAGGTACCAAATTACAGAGGAATTAATGCCGGACTGACGTAAACAACAATTTTTTGTATATAGTGAATATTTTTATTAAAAAAATTAGAAAGAATAATGAAAAAATTATAAATTGACTTGCCGCGCTTAAATTTCAAGATGGCGGCCACATCATTCAGATGAAAAATCACTAATTATTTCATTTTTATACGTTTTTCGCCCAAAATTCGTGTTTGCATCAGTCCTTGCCACCTGTCTGAATGTTAAAAAAATCAATTCATAGTATAAAATTGAATAATTTAGAAATAATTAGAAATCTTGTATTCCAGATGATATTCTCCGGAAAATTAGTTTGAAAAAATTCTGATAGGTGACAGCATTATGCTCGCAGATGACCTCAGTCATCCATATTGAAAAAATGCTCAATCCGTATCCAGAACTGATGATGCCCTGCATTTTGGTGAGTAATTTGTGTATGAGTGTGTACGGGTAATATATGTATGTGATGTAAACATAGTGTATCACTTTACAATGCCCTACACTTTGATGACTATTGCAGTTAGGATAAATGAAAATGATGATACTCATTTAAGGCTGGGCTGAAGTCAGAAAGTTTCCCGGAGTTGACTTTACGCCCTTGCGTTGTGCGGCAAAAGGCCGAAGCTTGACATCAACTGAAATTGAGTAGGTAACAGGGAAATCGTTCGAAAAATGATAATTTTCAGGGATGCACTACAAAAAGGGAGCCTTAGGGCACCAAGAAATTTACAAATTTTTGAATAATCTGTTTCGAGCAAGACAGAGCACAGAATATATCTATCTATCTCCGTCTTATTTTTCAGAGAAGACTGCGAGTTCGAACAGTTGACGAGCAAGCACATCCCCCACCCTCTGTTACCAAGCCTGAAGCTTACGATATCTAAACGTAAACAAAGCAAATGAAAATATGCTAGCTCTATAGTCAGAAGGTTCGTCAGTTATTTTACCGAACGGTGTTCGATTCCAATTGCGGAAAATTTTTTTTTTTAATTCAAATTGCATGTAATTGCAATTTTATCATGCCAAAAATGAGTTTTAAATTTCAATTTTTATGTAAAATTATTTTTCAATCAATCGATGACAAATGAGACAATATTTGAACAGGGCCATTAACCTTTTTTTGTACAAATACATTGATAATAGCCTTCTTTAACAACTTATTAATAATAAAAAATTGTTTAAACAATCCGCGGCGAGTTCCGATACTTCGCCGGCAAGCTCGACCCCCACTTTCTGTGCCCAAGCCTGTAGCTTATAATTTTCAAGCATCGTTTATATAATTGGAACTGTAATAGCTCAGTGGTGTGAGCACCAATCTTTTTTTTTGCTGGGCAGGGTTCGATCCCAGTCATAGGCAATTGTTTTTTCTTTTTTTTTGCTTAAGTGACTTTATATACTTATAAATTAATTCATATATTTGATTAAATTATTCTTCCAATTAATTACGGAGAACAACTTGTTTTTCTGAAAATAAGCTGAGGGTGAGGAACGAGTTACTATGAATTCTCTTTTTTCGAAAGTGTTGTCTTTAAAAGACAATAGGAATTGATTTTGAACTTATATAAACAACCAATTATTGTATTTATATAAAATTTTAATGAAAAAAAAAGGAAAAAAAAAATTGGCTATGACTGGGATCGAACCCTAATCGGTAAAATGAAAGCTTGGTGTTCTACTCACAGAGCTAACACATCATCTCTGACATTATATTTATGTTTATAAATTGTATAATGCAGGCTTGAGTACGAAGGGTAGGGATAGAGTTTGCCGGCGAAGTGCCGGAAATCCCCGTGGATTATTTCAACTACTTCTAAATATTTCTAAATTGCTTAAAAAAAAGCTACGTTCATATAGCTATAGTAAAAAAAGTGTTTATAACCCTGTTCATATGTTTTCCGACTCGGCGTCGATAAATTACATAAATAATTGAGAAAAAAAAATCAAATCGTTGTAAACAATTACTTTTGGCATGTTAATATTATAATTACATGCAAATCTAACAAATAAAAGAGAAAAAAAAACTTTATCATGACTGGAATCGAACCCTGCCCATCAAAATGAAAGATCGATGCGCTAACCACCGAGCTATTATGATTACAAAACATTTATATATGCTCAAAAATTATAAGCTGCACGCTTGGGCATAGAGAGTGGGGGGTAGAGCTTGCCAGCGAAGTGCCGAAACTCGCCACAGATTGTTTAAACTACTTTTCAATGTTGATAATAATATGATTAACTTGTTAATAACATAACATTGTTAATACATGTAAAGATGTATAAGTTGTTAAACACAGGCTATTATCAATGTATTTATACAAAAAGAAAGTTTATGGCTCTGTTCAAATATTTTCCGACTTAGCGTCAATAAATTCAATGAGTAAAGAGAAAAAAAAATCAAATGCTATAAAAGATTAATTATAGCATGTCAATATCATAATTACATGCTAATCTGACGATTAAAGTAAAAAAAAAGATTGGTTATGACTGGGATCGAACCCTGCCCGGCAAAATAGAACTCTGACGCCCTAACCACATGGCCAGCATAATCTCGATATTGAGTTAATGTGTATTTGTTTTTACACTACATGCTTGGATACGCCGACTTGGAATTGAGCTTTCTTATAAACATTTATACCTAATAAAAATGATACTAATGGATGAATATATGTATTTGAAGTTATTTGCAGGTATTATATTAATTAATGTTAAATGAGTATCATCATTTTTATTTATTCTAACTGCAATAGTCATCAAAGTATAAGGCATTGTAAAGCGATACACTATGTTTACATCACATACATATATTACCCGTACACACTCATACACAAATTACTCACCAAAATGCAGGGCACCATCAGTTCTGGATACGGATCGAGCATTTTTTCAATATGAATGACTGAGGTCATCTGCGAGCATAATGCTGTCACCTATCAGAATTTTTTCAAACTAATTTTCCGGAGAATATCATCTGGAATACAAGATTTCTAATTATTTCTAAATTATTCAATTTTATACTATGAATTGATTTTTTTAACATTCAGACAGGTGGCAAGGACTGATGCAAACACGAATTTTGGGCGAAAAACGTATAAAAATGAAATAATTAGTGATTTTTCATCTGAATGATGTGGCCGCCATCTTGAAATTTAAGCGCGGCAAATCAATTCATAATTTTTTCATTATTCTTTCTAATTTTTTTAATAAAAATATTCACTATATACAAAAAATTGTTGTTTACGTCAGTCCGGCATTAATTTTTCTGTAATTTGTTACCTAATTTTATAGAAATAATCGTAAATTGGCGAAGAAATTAGAAATTTCCCGAACCCATATATTTGGATAGGGGGAATCAGTCGCCTTTCTGACTTCAGCCCAGCCTTAAGCTAACGAACGATGCCAGAGAATAGAGATGTAGACTTCTCTATTCTCTGACGATGCCACGCTTAGAATTCAACTATCCCCTCCATTCTTTCTTTTCCCACCAACGGTCAAAACCCAAAGATGGCCGCCCGTGCAAAGACCTTACCAGAGAAGAGAGACCAGTATAGAAGTCTAATGCTGTGTTAAAAATCCGGACGAAGTTTCGGTCGACATGTCGGTATTTTGGGTCAACATGTCGGTAATCTCAGGTCACAACATAAAAGTTTCTGTGAACCCATCGAGCGATGGCGCTGCAACGGTTTATTTCAGCCACGCCCCTTAATCTACGAGAGGAAAGAGATAAGATTTATGTTCTCTTTTACTCTCATTACAAGAATCCTAAGCCAGTTTATTTTCAAGCACAAATTTTTAAATAGAAAAAGTCTAGCACTATTCGCGACATATATAGAAGCTATAAAACCAATTTGATATTCTTGTAACTGCTCAGAGGTAACACGCTCGACTACGGAAACGTAGGTTTTGTGGTCATGCCTATCAATGTTATTTTTTTTTTTTTTTATTCAATTAATTGTTATAATGAATTTTTTTAAGATAAACTTCATACGCAATCACACTGAAGGTGAGTAAAAAATGATGAACGACCGAAGCAATTTTTTTATAACTAATATCGATGTTTATAAGGAAAAAAAAGAGAATTCAATTATGCATGATGATAATGAGTCAAAGGCTTCGATAATGATATTGACAATATTAATAAAATATTCAAAAAAAAATTATATTTAATAATATAACAATGTTTTTTTAAAGAATATACTTTTTTAAAGAATATTAGGACTGAATATGGGAATATTCGAAATGAATGGTTCGGTAGCTCAGAGGTTGAATCTCTGTTCGAGAATCTTTTGGTGACTGGTTCGAATCTCAGCAGTTACTTTTTTTTTTTTTTAATTCATTAATTAAATAATATTTATTTTATTATTTTGTTTTGTAACAATACTAGTGCCCTTTTTTTTATCTGGGTAATGGATAGAGATGCAAATTTTTTTTTTATCATTTTCTAATTAATTTTAATAACAACAATGGATAACTCATAAATATATGACCGAAATACATGGTGAAATAGTTACATAATGTTTGTACTAAGTAATACCAAAATTTAGAAATATAGTATATATATTTATGAGTTGTTCATTGTTTGTCAAAATTTGGTAATTCGCGTTGAATCACATCTTAATAATAATTAAATAAAAATTGAAAGGTATATATTCAAATAATAATCGAATTCTTAAATTATTATATTTAAAATTCTTTACCCCCCACCCGCGATCTCGCCACCCCGCGCAGCGCTAAGCGGCTGCCTTCACTCCTCGTGAAACTGCTCTTACTGACACAAATTTATTCCCACTTTGTGGTGGAGATGGGAGGAGGGTCCCCCAAAGTGGCAGCATTCTACTTATCCACATTGAAGATGCTTCAAAACGGAGATCATCGAATTATAAATTTTTTTTAGCTAATGATGCCCCTTTTTCAAATTGGAATCAGAATTCGTGATAAGAATTATATCTGTTTGCTCACATGACGATAACAAAAAAAAATATTTTGACTAATCATAAACTATTCAGTAATTATCTAGTTAAACCTACACCCCTCCGATTCTGTTGAAATTTCAGTATGTCATAGAGAAAATCATGCTGAATAATATATATATATATTGTAAAATATTTGTATGTCGCCATCTAATGACTATTAGACCAACGTCAGTTTGTTAGTTAACAACGATTGCTTGACGATGAGATTGTTTATAGCAACGAGGGGAGAGTTTGTTTATCTCCAGTTTTTGTCTGAGACTTGAGTTGACCGCACGGATTCTTTCTTTTAATTAATTGCTGTCAATCATTAATAAACATTTTAATTTATTTACTAATTTTCCGAAGTTGTTATTGAGTCTTATTTTACATTGGTGTCAGAAAGCGGTTCGTTTCGCGTGCCGTGAATATTGTTGTTTTGTGAATTTTAAATAATATTTGAAAAAATCATGCCAAAGAGTCCAAGTCGGAGACAAACTCGAGCTGGAAGGAGAACTCAATATGCCGATTGTGTCGAAGACGGTAGTAATGGAGGACTTCTAGCTTTAGAGATGAGATTAAATCGTTTGGAAGAAAGACCATATCGTGATCAGATTCGTTTTGAGGAAGGTCGAAGAGAGACTCAAAATTTATTTGAAGAGATAAGAAATTTAATTAATAATAATAATAATTTGGAAATTCATAATTTAGCAAATAATTCTAATAATTTGGTTGAATCGGTCTCAACTTCTTCGGTTAATAATAGTTCTTTAGCTTTTGCAAAACCCGGAAAATTTGATGGTTCTCAGACATGGGAATCTTATTTCCGTCAATTTGAGACTATTGCTCGTCTGCATAAGTGGACAAATGAAGTTAAAGCATCGATTTTAGTGTCCTGTTTGAAGGACAAAGCTCAAGTCATTTTAGAAAATTTGAGTTTAGAAGATTTAGGGAATTTCGATAAATTGAAGAAAATTTTGGAAGATCGTTTTGGTGAAGCTCAATTTTCTCGAGCTTATTTTAGTCGTTTTCGAGCTAGAAAACAGTCTGAAAATGAAAATTTAACTGATTTTTCAAATGATTTGGATAGGCTTGTCAAATTTGCGTATCCTTCGGTCTCTTCCGAAGAGAGAGATAGAATTGCTGGTTTGCAATTCATTTCCGGATTAAAAAAATTAAAGTTACCATTTTCTCTTCGTTCAGAGAGAATTGAGTCTCTTCAATTAGCAACTCAGAGAGCTTTAGAGCTTGAATCGATTGAAGATTTGACCTTTGGAGGTCAGAATAAAAATTAATTTAATAATAATAATAATTTTAGTAAAAATAGTTATAATTTCAATAAAAATAATAATTTTAGAAATAATTTTAAAAAAGATGATAAAAATAATTCGTTTAAAGGAAATTTTAGGTCAAATTCCCAAAATCAAAATTCTTCGCAAATTTTCCAATGTTGGATTTGTGGTGAAAAAGGACATTCTAAAAAGAATTGTCAAGTTCTTCAAGCTGTTCAAACTAGTTTATCAAATATTTATGATTCTAATGAGTCTACTGGTGAAAGTTCATCAAAAAAAAAAATTTCGTCAAAACTAAAAATTAATTCAATTGATTTTTCTTATTCTCCTGGTTCTGAACCGAAACTTTTACTTAGAGGGGAAGTTAATGGCAAAAAATTTATTATGACAGTTGATACTGCTGCTGATATTACGGTTGTTAATTCTTCTTTGTTTAAAGGGATGGTAACTGTTTCGAATAATTCTTCTATTTCTTATTCTTTTTTTACAGTTTCAGGTGATAAATTTGATTTTGATTTTATCGAGACTGTAGAAATAAAGATTTCCAATATTAAGGTTAATTTAGAGGTTGTTTTTGCTCAAATTGAAGAAGAATGTATTCTAGGATTAGATTTCTTAATCAAGTCTGGTTTATTTGCTGATTTCAAAGATCTTCTGGTTCTTGGTGCTCAATGGTTTTCTACTGTTGATTTAAAAAGTGGATATTGGCAAGTTGAAGTTGCTCCGGAGGATAGATCTAAAACTGCTTTTTGTATTTGGAATGAGGTTTGGCAATTTAAGGTTTTTCCTTTTGGTTTGTGTAATGCTCCTGCTACTTTCGTTAAACTTATGAATATAGTTTTAAAAGGTCTTCTTGGTGAAATTTGTTCAGTTTATTTGGATGATATTATTATTTTCAGTAAAAGTCTTGATGGACATTTTATTCATCTTCAAAATGTTTTTGAAAAACTTTTACAAGCTTCTCTTAAGATAAATCCTAAGAAATGTATATTTTTCAAAAAAGAAGTTATTTTCCTTGGACATGTAGTTTCTGGTGAAGGACTGAAAAGTTCTCCAGATAAAATTTCTGCTATTATTAATTGGCCTGTTCCTAAGAATGAATCTGAACTTAGAAGTTTTCTAGGTCTTTGTTCTTATTACAGGAAATTCGTCAAAGATTTTGCTACTATTGCAAAACCTTTAAATCTTATTAGTCAGGAAAAGAAAGATTTTATTTGGGATGATTTAGCTTTTCAAACGTTTCAAAAATTGAAACAAATTTTGACTTCTACTCCAATTTTGGGTTATCCTGATCCAAATTATCCTTTTATTCTTGATACTGATGCTTCGAATGTTGGCATTGGTGCTGTGTTATCTCAAAAGATTCCCGTTAATAGTAATGGTGAGACTGTTTATAAAGAAAAAGTTATTGCTTACTTCAGTAAGACTTCAAATAATCGAGAACGTAACTATTGTGTTACTAGGAAAGAATTATTAGCTGTTGTTATTTCTGTTGAACATTTTCGTCATTTTCTTCTTGGCAAGAGGTTCACTATTAGAACTGATCATGCCTCTCTCACTTGGTTACTTTCTTTCAAAAATCCTCAAGATCAAATAGCTCGTTGGTTTAAAATCTTATTTCAATATGATTTCGAAGTTCAACATCGACCCGGTCATAAACATGGCAATGCTGATGGTTTTTCTCGGCGTCCATGTGATTGTAAAAAATGTCTGAAAATAGATTCTGATGAAAAATGTGATAGTAGGCATATTTTCCGTGTCATTTGTGAAATTAATAATGATTCTGATTGGATTAAATTTCAAAATGATGATAACATTTTTAGTTTAATTATCAAATTTAAAAAGGAAAATAAAGTTCCCGAGTTTAATGATGTTTTACATTTGGATTCTACTTTTAAAATATATTTACTTTATTGGAATTCTTTAGAATTGAAAAATGGTGTTTTAGTTAAACGTTGGGAAGCTCCAAATCCTTCTCATATTATTTTTCAGGTTGTCATTCCTCGAGCTAAAGTGAATGAAATAATTCATGAGACTCATAATCCTCCTTCTGGCGGTCATTTTGGTATTAATAAAACGATTTCAAAAATTCGTCAACGATTTTTCTGGGCAACTCTTAAGCAAGATGTTGAGATTTGGTGTAAAAAATGCAAAGTTTGTTTTGCTAAGAAGGGTCCCCATAAAAAGTCTTGGGGTCAACTTCAAATTTATAATGTTGGTTCTCCTTTTGAAAGGGTTGCCATTGATATTCTTGGTCCTCTTACTAAAACTTCTTCTGGAAATAAATTTTTACTTGTTGTTACAGATTATTTTACTAGATGGTCTGAGGCGATTCCTCTGCCTAATCATCAGGCTCCTACTATTGCTGAGGCTTTAGTAACTCAAATATTTTGTAGATATGGTGTTCCTATTGAAATTCATTCTGATCAGGGTCGAGAATTTGAATCTGAAATCTTCAAGGAGGTCATGAGTCTTTTTGGTATTAAGAAGACGAGAACCACACCTCTTCATCCTCAATCAAATGGTTTAGTTGAAAGGTTGCATAGGACTATTCTTCAATATTTGTCCAAATTTATTAGTAAGAATCAAAAAGATTGGGATAAGTGGATTTCTTTATTATTGTTGGCTTTTCGTTCTTCAAAACATGAAACTACTGAGTATTCTCCAGCTTTGTTGATGTTAGGTCGTGAATTAAGATTGCCTATTGATCTTCTTAGAGGAATTAATCCTTCAGATAATTCTTTTGAGGATAATTCTATAACTGATTTTGTTTTTAATCATCGTGAACAATTAAAGATTGTTCATGATAATGTACGGGATAAGTTGCAAATTAAATCTGAAAAACTAAAGTATATGTATGATTTGAAATCTAATATTCTTTCTTTTGATGTCGGTCAAAAGGTTTGGTTATTTTTCCCTAAAAGAGTTAGAGGAAAGTGTCCAAAACTTCAATGTGAGTAGGAAGATCCTTATATGATCAAAAACAAACTTAATGATGTTGTATTTCGAATTCATAAAATTCCGAATGGTCGTTTGAAAGTTATTCATGTGAATAGACTCGCTCCTTATGAAGATGATTACTTATTTTGACTCTTTCTAGATTCCTAATTTCTGTTGAATTCAGGGTTTTTGTAACTTCCAGTCTGAGAATGTTGGCTTTCATTGATCATTTGATTGTTGATTTAAATTCACAATGTCTGTCCTGAAATCCTTTTCTTTTTTTATATTGTGACGTTTTTTTTTTTAGTAACGTCTCATTGTTAGCTCTAGCAATATTTCATAAAAATTTTTGTGGCTAATAAAAGACAATTTAGTATGTTCCAGTATTGATTTATAAAGAAAATTTAGTTATTTAACGCTCACTGGAGCAGATATACTGACTTTATAGTCCAATGGCGCAATTTATTAAATGCCTTATTCATAATAGTCATTTTCCCCTATGCCAGAATATTTAACCAT
Organism: Chelonus insularis; assembly: GCF_013357705.1. Lineage (NCBI taxonomy): Eukaryota > Metazoa > Arthropoda > Insecta > Hymenoptera > Braconidae > Chelonus > Chelonus insularis. The sequence continues at coordinate 200,071 of NW_023276351.1, read as the reverse complement.
TTAATCATTTCATTATTTTATTATAATTTATATATAAGTCACGTGAAGATAGCCACCAATAAGAAATGTGATTTGACAAATTGAAAACATTTTTGATTGTAGGGAGAAGAAAATCAAGAGAATGAAGATTAAGGATTTTGGAAAAATAGTTTTTGGAAGGTTGTTGATGGCGAGCTATGCCTATGGAGAGTCGAGGGTGTACTGAGCTCATGGACAGTTAAGCGTTACCATCTTGTTGAGAGAGAAGACAAGAGAAGACTCCAGTAAGGAAAATGAAGATCAGACACATCAATCTTCACTTCAAATAGAAGAAAGTCCAGAGAATAGGTTTTGAAATGGGTTAAAAGGTAAATTTGTGGTAAGTTGAACATATTTCGTTGAATAAAGGAAAATACATGAGGCTTGGTTTGCTCTCGTACTCGTTACTTTAAGTTTAATTGTGCATTTGATTAAAGAAGATTACGATTTAGTTTAATTAAGTTGATTTGAAGATTTGGTTATTGTTAAAAATTATGATATTGAGTTTCCAAGTTTAAGATTTTGAGTTCTGATTTGTTGAGAAACATTTTATGGGAAAGATACTCTTTAGTTAGTTATGTGCGAATTATTTGAGCCCCAGAATTGTAACATGTTAGCGTGTTATCGGTTCAATTTAAATACAGTTATTGTCAAGTCAGTTTGATTAAGTAAAGTAATTCGAATAAATTTGGAAATTAAAAATATGTTGAACTTGTTAGTTGGGGACCTTCAACTCATCCCGTTAGTTAGTTTATTAAATTTGTTTTCTTAATTTTTCTTTTATTTATTTGTATTTCGTTGGTCGGACACAACCCCTCTCCACAACCTACACAATTGAGGGCTAGGACATGCCCTGTTCAGGAGGATCCTGATTTTGTAGAACCCTCTTAGTTAAGTTAGTCTGAGGTTTAGTTTTAAGTATTGAGATTTTGAGAATATTCTGTAGATTTTGAGTCAGTTAGTAAGTTTTGAGATATTGAGCTTAGATTTAAGTTAGTATTAGTTTAAGTTACACCAGTTTAGTTATTCTGGTGAATAAAAATAACTTGGCACCCTAGGTAAAGAAGTTGTAGTCTCTCAGGGATGATTCTAATCAGGGTGCCCACCTGAAGGAAGGTGCGTTATAGAGTATACTCTTTAGAGACAGAAAAAAAACGTTACAATATATACTAAAAATATAAACTAATAAAAAAATACAATTAATAATACAATATATAAACTAATAAAAAGTATTGCATTTGGTTCGACAATACCATCATTTTATTTAATTTTAAGCAAAACTGTCATAAGATAATTTGGAAAAATCACGCTTGTATCAGACATGAATTTCTTTATCAATTGTATGCCCACTAAATTCATAATATAGTGTGCAAGAGATGATTTTCAGCTTATTGTTCAAAAGATCGTTTTGATGGTAATGTTAAGAATTTAACACAAAATTAAAAACGATAATATACTTACAACGAATCTTTAAAAAAATTCGCGGGAAAAGATAAGATCCCGATTCCAAATATAACACCTTTTTTCATGCTATTTTTATCCTGAGACTATCCTCCTTAAGATTGAACTTGAGATGAACAAGTCCTAATTAAAGTCGGAATACGCAACAAATCAGCGTTTCCGTAGGACGAAAATTCTTCAATTTTGTCCTATCTTCATCCTAATTTTATTTTTGTTTTGCCCTAACTTCATCCTTCTTTTATTTTATACTTATCCTAGTTTCAACCTAATTTTATTGGGTTTTCGAGTAATTTTTATTTTAAGAAAAATATTATTTTTTATAGTTATTGACTTTATTTTAATTTTTAATGTTATAACGTTCACAATAAGTACACATAAAGAAAAATAAATGTAAAAAATGACAGAACTAAATCATAATAATTTTTATAATAATTGTTATTCATGAATTATAGATATATAAATCCATCTAATGTATTATTTGAGGACAGGGGACTGGTATCCCCCTCTCAATTTTCAAAAAAAAAATAACCCTGCAAGTACAGCGTATGCAATTACAGTGTACCTTTACCCTTATTTTCACCTTTTTTTTCAAAAAACAGAAAAAAATCCATCACAACGTGGCAACGTCGTGTCCTCAAATAATACTTTGTACTTGAGAAATGTCTCCAAATGACACTCTGATTAGATTTATACATATATACGGTGCGGAAACCATCCCTTAATGTACTTTTTTGCGTTTGAAGGATCAATTAATTGTAATTGTTCAGTAATTATAATATTTTAATTAAACGTTGAAAGGAATAAAAGAGGGACAGAATAGAACAATGTAAAAAGTTGGTCTAAAGTTTTAACATCCCCCCTCCTCCGCTCCCCGGCCTCTCTCGCCTCTCTCTACCATATATTTTAAAATAATCATTTAATCAAATTTAACAATTGTTGTCTATGGTTTGTTCTTTTTTTTTATAAAAACTGGAATAAATCACATAAAAAAAGAACAAAACATGTTTTAACTATTATAAAAAGAAAATGATTTATTGTAATGCCATTTTTATATAAAGAAAAAACAAGAAATTATAGATAAAAAAAATGTACATAGGTGGACTCGAACGCAGCATGCATACGTTTGACTAGTTCTGCCCCTTCTGTGAAACTGTGAGCATTTCATTATTTTATAAAAAAGTGAAAGCACGATAACCCTGCAAATAATAGATGAAAAAAAATTTTTTCTTTTTTTCCAAATGGAGTTAGAAAAGATTACTGAAGATAATTTTTTTTAATAATAATATGTTCAGCCCTTAAAATGGGGGAAAAGTTACAAAAAATATGTGCTCGATTTTTTGAAGGGGAAAAAAATTTTCTTTAAAAAACTGAGATAGCCATTTTGTAGAGCGGAAAAAATCCTATCCACTCCATGAATTGCAATGATATGTTCAAAGATTGTTTAATAATACAAATGCGCTAAGTTAACGAAAAAAATAGAAAAGAAGACGTTCATAGCTTAGTAAAGAATCGAATTTTTTTTTTTTAATTTTAACAGGGTAATGTTCAGAAAACGATTCTGAACATTCCATCTTTTTTTCAAATTTTTTTAAGGATAAAAAGTATTTTTTTCATATTAATTAATGAAAAGGGCGCTCCACGGCACGATTCGCCAGAACGCTCAAAATGGTCAGTTTTGGTGCACGCCTTCGGAGCACTGCACTTTTTCACCTGTAACAGGTAAGTATATGCTCTTGCGGAATTTTCTGTAAAGAATTCTATTCTTCACAAAGAAGGTGTCTACATTTTTTTTCGAAAAAACCAACGGTTCTCGCTGCGTAAGCAGTGAGGGGTAAAAAATGCACTTCGCCGAATTTCTGTTAGAGTTTGCGTTGTATTTAAAGTAAAACGCCAGATTAATATTAATAAGTTTTTATTATCAAAAAGCACAGCTCGTGTAACTTGAATCGTACTCAAGACAAGAATAAAGAACCAGATGTTCAGGCACTCACACACAGTATGGGAGGGGCGAGCACCGGGCGTCTCTGGAACACTGTGCCCTTTACAAATTAAGTAGGCGCTCAACTCAAAATTTTAACACTTCCTCTCGACTATTGAATTTGTCATACACATACAAAGATTTATAAAATATTTATTCATTCAACAATTTCAGATATGTTTAATCTTATTGTCTAAGTAACTTAAGACTTGATTGTCCAATACTGATTCGCTCCCATCTTAGTCTTTGATTGCTGTTTCACATCGCATGGGTTATGAATGACTCTCATCACTTCACCCTGTCTCACATTGTCCCAATCTTAATTGTCGTTTTCATCCCCTGAAACATAAACTTCAAATTAATCTCACATCTATCACTTTATTCATAATTTTATGTGTCAGTCGTGTGTGCACTTCGAACGAAAGAGGCTTGGTAAAGAGGTCGGCAATTTGATCTTTGGATGCATCCAGCTAACCCTGACTAAACCACGATTTACACACTCTTTAACATAAAGCTTTCGCACTTCAGTCATGTGTCTAAGTTTGTTTCGTTTACTTATTCGTGTGCTGGCTTCGGCAGCTTTATTATCGCACCACAGCTGTATTGGATAGAACGATTTATCCAAAATTGTTTTCAGGGAGTTGCACATAGCAATCAGCTCCTGACATGCCTCGCTCATGGTTACATCCTCAGCTTGGCAAGTCGACAACGTTACATAACTTTGTTTGTATGTTCTCCACGCTACCGTATCACCATACAACTTAACTACGTATCCCATATCATCTCGTTAAGCCAAATATGTTAAGCCTAAGTTTACCCTTCAAGTACCTGAACACTCGTTTTACCATTTTCCAATCGTTATCCGTTGGATCTAATTGATGTCATGTAAATCTCTTCGTCAATGGTGCTGTTAAGAAAAGTAGTTTTCACGTCGAGTTGATACACATCTAAATCATATTTGTTTATAATAGCTAACACCCCTCGTACAAGTGGTAATCTTGAAACTGGCGCGTATGTTTCTTTCGGTTCGTACACATTTTCATCTTCAAACCTTCAAATTACTAGTCTCGCTTTAAATTTGATTATGTCATTACCTTCAATCTTTTTCTTAAATATCTACCGCGAGTCTATAATATTGACCCTTGTTCTATCACTCATCGTTTTAGGTCTATCTACGATTTTTCACACATCGTTTTCAATCACAGAATTTAACTCATCATCAACCGCTTCTTTCCATCGTGTCGCCTCGTGTAATTGCATAGCCTGATCATATGAAGTGCGATCATGATTTACTGTAGCTAGCCACAGATAATACATTTCATTCTCAACCTTATCTATTGTTTTATTATATTCATCGTTTAACTTGACTGCAAATAAAATTTTCCCTTCAATTTCATCACTATTGTCCTTTTGATCTAATATGCTCACATCATTTGTTCCAATATTACTAGCATTTGAACTCTTACTCATTTCATTAGACTCACTCGTATCATTCATATCATTGACTTTCGCAAATTTACAAGGTCTACCCCTCTTTCTTTTAATTTTAGTTTCTCCCTCCGTTTTGCACATCTCACCCCCTTTAGTCTCATCGTCTGAAAACTTAACAAACCAATTCTCTTTTTCTATCAAGATTTCTTCCGTCGGCCAGTCTTTTATGCTATTACGTTCATATCTATCTCTGTATACAAGCTTTTCATTGAATCTCACGTTTCTACTTTCATAATATTTTTCCTCTTTTGGTTTCAAAAATTGATACCCTGTAGGTGTATACCCTATTAGAATTACCCGTCGTCCTTCGAATCTAAATTTAGGCTCCGTCTTACGTTGCACTTTAATGTATGCTACACACCTAAATCGTTTTAATTGGTTCATATCGTAATTATGATGTGAAGCAAACTTACTTATGGGAGTTATCATGTTGTTTGATTTGTGGGGAGTTCGATTATATGCATAAACCGCTGCATTTAACGCTAAATCCCACATATTGTCTGGTAATTTCGCGTCATACATGTGAGCTCGTACTTTTTTTTGTATCGTTTGATTAAATCGTTATGCCACTCCATTATGTTCAGAAGTGTTAGGACTTGAAAATTGTATTTCCGCTCCTAACTTTGTGAGGACTTCACTCGTATAGCCGCCCACGAACTTAGTACCTTGATCACTTCGTAAACAACACATTTCAGCATCCTCTGCCTAGTAAGTTTCACTAGAGCCGCCCTCGTCCCAGTACTCTTAGCCTACTTCATGTTCACTTTTGCCTGCATTCCATACATTTTTAAACTATCATACGATAATCTTTTACCTGTCGTATTTTTGGTTAGAAATTCTAGTGCTTGTACATCCGGAATGATAGTTATTATCGCATTGTAAAACGCATCTCTCTTTTCCTCTGCAGAGAGAGAGGTTGCTTCAGAAATATTCTCATAATTACGTAATATCTTTTCAAATTTTTCACAAAAATCAGAAGCAGTTTCTTTGTCGAGATCATATTGTAAGTTGTATAGTTTTTTCCTTAACATTACTGTCATCATATTCGTTTCGCATTATTTCAATTCTTTAATTTTCTCGAAAATTTCTACTGGATCCTTCAAGTGAACCACTTTCGGATAATATTTGCGATCTAGTCTATTAATGAGAATATCTCGAACTTTAAATTTATATTTTTCAACTGTCTCATCATCGAGCATTCAATTTGGTTTCATTTTTCAATAACGTATAAGAATTCATTCGATCGTAGTTCAGAGGAAAGAAAATCATAAAAATGTTCAAATTTTGTATCAACTAACAATTTATAATCGCGTCGTGCACCCGGATCTTTAGTCATAATCTCTACTTTAACTGCTTCTTCTACTTTGTTTATTATTGAATCAGTTTTATTACTCTGTCGTGTTCGTTTATCAAGCCCGAGATCACTTAGTTCCTTCCGCACTAGGTTCATCTTAGTAATACTTGGCAACTGTTCACCCGAGCTTGTAGATTCTATTTGTGGGCTCTCATTTTGCACCATCTCGTTCACCTCGTCGACACTCACCACATCGTCATCATTTGCCACGTCGTCGTTACTCACCACATCGTCCTTCTCGTTCATCTTCGTTTCATTCGTCTCAGTCGTTACATCATCCATTTTTAAGAGCTCATTCTCATCTTCAAACTTATCTTGCTAGATTTTGGCCTTTGGCAATAGAGCAATTTCATTATCGTCTTCATATTTCTTAACCTATTCTTTTAAGGTCTCCCATTTTTCCTTTGTCATTATCCTAATGCTGGCCATGCCTCGAGCTTGGTTCACCGAACAACAAGGTTACCCGCACACGAGCCCTAGTCTCTCATGATCCAATGCACAGCACCGACCATCACATAAGCGACCCAGCATGATTGAACAGAAATGTTTCATTTCTTCCGTTCAATTTTTGAAAAGCACGATCAATTTTAATTCGTGCACCTCTTTCAGTCGTTTACATTACCCACCTGCTTTATATTCAACATCTGATTGAGTTTTCAGCCAGACGATGTGGCTTTTCACTCCCACTTCCACTTCTTCATTCTGATGGTTTATGTCAAGTTCAAATGTGGTCTTTAATTTGTCAATGACACTTTCCAATAACATGTTCTGAAACATCTCATCTATAGCTACTTTTTTTAACGCTAAATTGAGGAAAAATCGATTTTATTAGTATGAATACATTTTTAAAAAAAAATTACTGATCAGTTTTATCACTTCTTTATTTCTTAGAACACAAGACGCATATATCTATGTCATATTGGCGCGACGGAGACGCTGCCCAAACAGCAACAAGATTCAGCCTGTAGTTTTTGGTTAACCATAATTTAATGTCAACACTTCGTTCGTAGAATTCACCATCGTCTTTGTTCAGTCATTTGTTTTTATCTTCCGTTAGAATCTCTGCGCTCTTCCGGACAGCCTCCCTTGCCGCACCATCCTTTATTACGTTTTAAATGCCTCATAAAAACAACCTTTCTCATTCCGTCGTTAACTTATGCTATTCTGCATTATTAATTAACCGGTTAATTAGATGATCATGAACCGAACAACCAAATATATCCTACTATTTTCTGCAGTTACTTCATTCACCCTGCAACTTCTTTCTTAAGCTGCAACACAGCATATCTGACCCCTTGTTTTCCTAATTGTCACTTCATTTTTATTGATTTCTTTGTACACCTGTCATTTTGGATAGGCTGTTCGTTTCACTCTATATGAAAAGCACTTACCTGCCGAATCTGCAGATCTTTGTTAATCTTTTCCTGTCGACATCACGTAGAGAAGTCGTTTCGATTGTTTTTCTTTCTAAAAGTTTCACTTTTCACTATTTTATTACGACAATCACGTAGTTAATGCGTGGATGGACCGACAACCTGTTAAAATTTGGGTTGTCTTTAAAGTAAAACGCCAGATTAATATTAATTAGTTTTCATTGTCGAAAAGCACAGCTCGTGTAACTTGAATCGTACTCAAGACAAGAATAAAGAACCAGGTGTTCAGGCACTCACACACAGTATGGGAGGGGCGAGCACCGGGCGTCTCTGGAACACTGTGCCCTTTACAAATTAAGTAGGCGCTCAACTCAAAATTCTAACAATTTCACTTGTTGATAAACAATCTCTACGAGAAACCGTTTTCAAAAAATTTTTTTAACCTTTTTAAAATTCATGCATACCAGCATATGGGCTTTTCATACTGCTCTTGAACTATGTTTGGTTATTATTTGGGTAAATTCTATGGGGTACAATCGATCAATTTCCTTGCCGGCTCTGACCCTCTCTCCATAACCCACATTACAGGGCTCCAGGGGATCCCCTGTCAGGACCTTTTTACCAGCAGCATCTTACTTAAGTCAAGTTTTAAGTTTTGGAACTAGTTTTGAGATTTGGAGTCTTAAAAGATTTGGTTTTGGATTTTTGATTCGAGATTAGTTGTAAGTCTTAGTCTAGGTTTAAGAATTTTGGGATTTTATAAGCGAACCAGGGATGTAAGCTGGTAAAATAGTGTCCTGAAGGGAGGTGTATATCCAGTACACCGACGGCAGTAGAAAAATATCGTCACAATATATATATATATATACTTACATGTGTATATACCATATGCATACTTATATATTTGTAAGGCGGCTGTTATGAGAACGAAAACGGCAGTTAAGTGTACATTGTGAGAACATTTGGGGTTTATGGGGACGGTCCCCATAATCACAATCGAAAAGGTGGAAATTATGAGGACGGTCCTCATAGTAACACAAATCTATAGATTGGTTACTATGAGAACGGTCCCAATAATTGACACTTAATTCATCAACATGTATATAATTATATACAGATGTTTATAAGTATATATAGGACACATCCGCGGATAAGCAACTATATAAATAATTATAGAGAGTGGTTATTAAGGGAACATCTATTGCTTCACGTGAATTATCGTTTTTTTTCTATAGTGAAAAATCAATTATCACGGATAATGAATGTTGTTATAACTACTACAAAAGTACTTGTGAAGTATGACATGGTTTTTTTATTTCCTGATTTTTTTATTAACAAGCGATAGAATATCTGGAGGATAACAAGTAATCCATTTATCAGTCTATTATCCGTCAATCGTGTGTGCTTAAAGTTGATTAAAGAAGAAATTAAGAAAAAAGAGCGAATTGACACTAGAATTGCTATTTATAAAATAACAATATGTTTTTTACTGTAGAACAAAAAAAAAAATTGATACCACCGGAATTCGATCTCATGACCTAACGATTCGAAGTCTGTTACCCTACCAATGATGCTATACTCATATTTGTTTTATATCTCTCGTATGATTTTCATAAACTACTCATATCCATTCACATATATGTATTAAAAAAAAATGTTGCAAAAACTTCAGGGTATCTTAGTACTTCAGTCGGTGGAGTTTGATAAAAAATCTACATGTATGCATAATTTATTGACAACAAGTAATAAGGCACATGAACCATCGCGTCAAAGATTAGCAAAGTTAATATCATTAATATATATAGACTCGTTCTCAAGTTTTTTACTATATATTTACATTTGAAATAATACCCGCTTTTTGTCTATTGTAATTAGTAATTACCTGCAAAATTACACCTTTTATTCTCATTTTTTCTATTTTATATGTACAACAGGAGGTTCTCATAATTGCCACTTTATCAACATTTTACATTGGTATTATGGCTATTATAAGGACACATCCGCGGATAAGCAACTATATAAATAATTATAGAGCGTGGTTATTATGGGAACATCTATTGCTTTACGTGAATTATCGTTTTTTTCTGAAAAAATTTTTTATTGCTAGTTATCTTTATCTTCGTTAATATGTTCATGAGCAAGTAAATATTATTTTAACATGAATAACGCAGTCCAGAATTATCAAGGATTGAAAACATTCTCTCGTTTATTTGATTTTATCGATCATTGCTCTTTACATTCTTCCGGAACTAATTGGATGAATAGAAAGAATTAATTAATAAAAATTACTTCTTTTTCATACAGAACTGATGTCTATAATCAATTGTATCGTACACTATTTTCAAAAGTTTTTGATCATTCGTTGCTATACGAACCTAAATATATAGAAGTTCGCAGGTCAGATTTACTTAATTGTAAATAAAATTTATTGTCATGTATATCAATAAAATGAGTATTTATTTGTATACAATGTCTACATTTATTGTTCAAAGTTCGACTTCCAATTTTTTTCTGACAATGTAGTATATTATAATTATGAGTTCTGTTAACACAGACTAGTACGTTTTATTCAACTGAATAATATTGCACTTAAATATATAAGTGTGCAATTACTTTATCGAATATATGTGTTGGAAAAAAAGATATAATTTCTAACTCAAAACTGTAACCATAAGAATCACAACATATTCTTTTACATATAAACTAATAGTACGTAAGTAATAAAAGTAAAATTATATTCATGTTTGTAGCTTCTGACTAGAAAAAGCGTACAAAAATACTTTTCTGATAATCCTTGAAATAATAGGTTGATACTTGAACACAACATTTACATACATTATCTTATATCCATATCATACCGTCTTTTCGTAACGAAGTTATAATATTGAATATTCTCATAATAATTCTACGTTTAGACATGTATCAGGCTAGTACATTTTTTAATCGAATATTGTTGCATATTATTGCACAGATTTCTACGCTACAATACATGAAGACATGTAGTAGAATCGTACAAGGAAAAACAAAATTTTTTGATCTCAAAACCTTAAGTACATAAAACACATTAGTATGTAAGTAATAAAGAAAAAATTATGTCTGTATATTTATTTAATATTTCAAATAACTATCTTATTTTTTTCTATAATAGTTACTGAACCAGGCGGTAATTTTCTTCACCGAACGATCACTAATTACCTGTTTGTTGACATCAATAAATTTACGCAAAGTATCAGTAGACGGATAAGTCTTATTTTTCAGGAAATCTGAAAACTCGTTTTTCAACAAATCTGTTTCTTCTTTTGACCATCTTATTCTTTTAATTATTGGTCGGTAATCAATAGATACATCACTTTCTTCTCCTGATTCGCAGCGAGTTCGCTTTTTAAGAGTATTTTTTGTTTTTATAAAATTGTGATGTTCTTTCGGAAGGAGTTCTGGTTCTTCAACTGTTTCTATGACGTTTTCTTCTTCTTTATCTCTGATATTTGAATTGTCGCAATTATTAGATGATGCTGCTACTAATATCTGTGACACTGTAAAAATATCTCGATCTGCTTGTTGTCGATAGTGCGATTTGTGTATTTTCACAGCATGACCTAAAAACTTAGCTAGGTCAGATATTTCTGCTTCAGATAAGTTCTTATCAGCACACATAGTTGCAATTTGCTTTCGCAACGTTGTTCCACGAAGAGTTTCAGGATCTATTGCACCACATAATATTGAGACTTCTCTCAATAAATTACATGCTATCAATCGTCTATTTCGATCATCGACAGTTGAAGGCAGACCAAACACATAAGGATTAGAAGAGTTAACCTTTGCTGACTCTCTATAATTTTGAATCATCTCAATGCATTCTATTAATTCTTCAGTAAGTAATACTGGAACATCATTTCCACGTTTTCCCCTTATTAAAAATCTGGCATAAGTTTTCGCTATATTCTTACATTTTTCAGATAGTGACTGAAATTCTTCACTATTTGCATTAAACTTTTTATAGCATTTAAAATCTTCTATTTTAATTTTAGATGTCTCACCTTGCCGACGTCGATTAAATACTTGAATTGACAATACCGTCGATTCAGAGAGTTTAAGCCATTGTTCATAGCTGAATTTTTCTTGCAAACTGTTAAATGCCTCACGACGTTGTTTATCTAGATACAAAATAAGCTTTTTAATATCTCCTTTCGATGGAAGCTTATTATCGTCTTTTAGTCTTTTATGTCTTGCATAAATGGCTTTGGCACGACTATTTATTATATCAAAGTCTCCATTAATCATTTCGCGAAATTCGTCCGCCAGTCGTTTTTTTTCATGATCTTGTCTAGCAATATAGATCCTACTGAGGAACTGACTTACTTGTTTTAACAATGTTCCAATGGCCAAAGCAGTGTTTGGAGCATCCATATCAGTATAATCAGTACTAGTTCCACATACTTTATACGTGGCTTCTACACACAGAGTGTGTTGCATTGGAACCATGATACTAGCTAAATTTTTTATGCTTGGATCAATTTGTTTGCAAGCTTGAATAAATCGGCCGATGGTTCGTGCTTTCGCTCGCAACATCGCAGCATCTTCTTCAGATGGATATTTTTGGACCATAACATTCAAATACAGTATTACTACCCAGTCATATCGTATCTCTGCTGTTACATCATCGTCTCTCAAATAAAGGAAAATCGATTTTTTTACCATTTGATTCGCTGATTCATGTATTCTATTGACTAATAATTTACTGGATAGGTGACGAGCTTGAGTGCTATCTGTGGAACTTTTTCCACATCTGCGATAATGATGACGTATTGATGACTTAATGAAAAAATATTTACACTGCGGACAAACTGTATAACTACTTCCCTTAAATGCATCAAGTGGTTTTCTCGAAACGTCATCATGCATTTCATGATTATTTTCTAGATTATCGCTAACTGTCACATCGTTCGTTGTGTTACTGGTCAGTGCAGAACTACTCGCAATGCTATCTTTTTCTGCATCGTTTTTATTGTCTGTAGTCTTTCTTCTTGGATTTATCATTTTTTTATTGGGTCTTCTTTTAACTATAAGCTCCCCTTTATTCAGTGTATTATCTGTGTTATACTGAAATTCGTGAGCACTTCGTATTCTGGCAATTATTTCTCGACGTTCCGATTCACCAGCGGGAATTTTCATAAATTTTTTCACGTCATCTTCATTTTTGTGACGGGATTCAAGGTGTCGAGCGAATTTTTGAATAAATTTGTTACACCAAATACAGTAAAACCTTTTTCCTGTGTTTGATTCTGTCACAAACATTTGACGATCATCTGGGGCAGTTACTGGTTTTGTTGGTAACGCTTCTTCATTATTATCTTCTGAATCTTCTTCTTCTTCTTCGTCACTTGTTGATGAATCATGACTTGGTGCGTATTCAGATTCAGAACATGAACCTGATCTTTCATTTGTTGGGTATTTTGATTTATCACGTAAATATTCATTTTCGTCCTCGATGCTGTCATTGACAACAGGAATAGGTACCTTATTAACATTACTACAATTGGTTTCATTCAGGCTTAATTTTCCAGAATCTAGCAATTCAGAATTTGAAAAAACACTAACATTTATATCACTCAAGCGAATGTTATCTGCAATCAGTTGGTTCTGTTGTACTAAATTTTGAAAAGATTGATTCACATCGAGGTCTAAAATTGAAGTATTGATATCTGGATTCAAGCTATCATCTCTGAAAAATTTACAAACAAAATGTTAGTTCTAAATATTCCATTCAATAACAAATTTATCAAAAATAAATAATCAATATTTTAATGAATGTATTTTATATATATATATATATATACATATATATATATATTCATTCGATCTACCTTAATTTTTCAGGGGTCACATCATTATTATAAAAATGCTTAATTTTACAATCATTATCATTTCCATCGATATTGTCATATAAATTACAATCAATATCATTTAAGAGTTTCATTTCTAAAAGTGCAAAATTTATAATTATTTTCATGCTCATAAAGTGATAATTATCTAGCAAGAACAACGAATCAAAACTTCAGTTTGTGATGTTCAATAAAAAATGATTCTATAAGAGTATCGTCCACAAAAAATGAAATATAAATTGAGAAAGTTCTTATTTGTTCTTTTGATGCGAATTGGTTAAATTTAAACCCATCCTTTAGAATGGATAGATAATGTTTAAAAAGTGAAGCTGTTATCATTATTCAAATCAATCTAACATTATTGTCAAGCATTCAACAAGTTGAAAAAATCATTATTTATAAATCTTCAAACATTTACCGTAATAATACAATCATTTTAGTCCATGATTTAGAATCAATGCACGATGGGTTAAGTGATTGATAGTCAAATCAAAAAAATTTTTAATTATAACTTTATACAGGAATTTGGACGCTTTCTATCTTGTTTTGATCCGTTACTCATAATACATCGTTAAGTTATACCTTCATCAGTTACAATAAGCTCTTCTGTATCTTGTGACCCACGATTCAATGTGGGTGGAAATTCTTTCGTTGCATCAGTTATCAAGACAGGTTTATTGGATACTTCATTAATTATTTCTGAAGTTTAAAAAAAAAGTAGTTAAATAATATTCTACTGAACTTGAACGTAGAATCTCTATTTATTAAAGCAAAAGAAACTTTATTTTATAAGTAAACAAACTCTCACTTTACTAAACGGATAAAAAAAAAACATTCGAATTATTAAAACGATACATGAAAAACTTGTGTTCTTGTTCTATAGACGTATGTTTTTAGCTCATTTTTTTCGAATTTTATCATGTAAAATCGAGCTGTATGTACATAAAATTGGACTTTTCATAACTATATTGAAGATTAATAATATTTGATTTTATTGTGTAGTATTTTCCAATGAATGCAAAAAATGAGAGATATCCGTTGTGATGTTTCAAGTTCACATTATTGATAAACGACTTTTCTACCAATACTACCTGCTGACATTATTCTTCGACCAATCGATATCTTTCATGACAATACTACACAATCGGTTATGATCAACTTCGTCAATAACATAATTTTCTAAGTTTCTTCCAAAAATACTTACCTTGTGACCTTCCAATAGAATTTTCAATTTTTGATATCAATTTATAATGACATCCAGTTTCACCTATACTTTTTTGAACTGTTAGAAGTTCTCGATTAACATTGATGTCTGAGCTGATTGAAATGCCAATAGGTTTTTTCATTTGAGGGGAATTTGATAGTGGTGAAGTTACAGCATTAGAGCTAGATAAGTCAACTTTTTCACTACAAATTTCATAATGAACTTTTGCATCTATATGAAAAGTATTATACTCATCGTTCATAACTTCTTCTGATTTTTCATTTGTATCAATTAGATATGATGGTTTCAAAGAAGTTAGAGTGTCTTGTGCATTGCAATCATTCACATTAATGTCGCCATCATTTTTAGATGAAGATTCTTTTGTTTCATCAATAAATTCGTTTACTACTGTAATTGTTGAAGCTGGAACTTCACTGTTATCGATTATAGATGCTGCTTCATTATCTTCCTTATTTCTATTATCAGTTTGGTATCCTTCTTTGATGAAATTTGTATGTTCATTTGATTGAGATGAACTTTTTACTCCATTCTCCACACTAATATTTAAAGGTTGTATTTTTATACTTAAGCTTGAGGACAATCCAACTATATCTTCTGGAATATGTTTCTGGTCACCATCATGTAGCTTTGATTCATTGTTAGAACATCGGGTAATTTTTAGCTTTGGCATGTTTTTTTCAAGATTTTTCTTAACTTCATGTAGAAAAGTTTTATTCTCTGTATGGGAAGAAGGGATTTCGATAAAAAAAATAACGTCAACTAGTATAAATTAGTGTCAGACTTAGAAATGTAAAAGTTTATCACCGTGATACAAAATCCATCTCACGCAATCCTTTTGACATAACCTATGTTTATTGCCAAATTGTTTCTTGAAAAAGGAATTATATTTACGTATAAAATGTAATCCATCGCAAGAAGTATATAGAACAAACATGATGCATCAGTAAAAAAATGGAACTCCTATAGAAAAAAAAAGATTAAGACTAAAGGGTTAGTCGGATAAATCATCCAAAATTCAGCAATTATTAGAGGTTAATTTGAGAAAATCATTATAAAGAAATTAAATAAAAAGAATGCTCTTTGAATGTTACTGAAATAAATATATATCCCTGAAGTATGGATGAAAAGAAAAATAATAAAGACAAAATAGACTACAAACAGATGATATACCTTGACAGAATTAAATGTAAAATATTAACAAAGAATAAATGTAATATCGAATAGTAACAAAAAATACTATTGAAAAGAATAAAAAACAATCACGATGTTCTAGCTTGAATCTTCTTACACAAAAATGATAACGGAATAACGTCAATGCAGATCGATGTCCAATCGAGAGAACAAGTCAGTTTAACCGTTAAATTCGAAATCATAGAAGTATAAAAATATGTTTAGAACAGCTGCCCAGAGAGAGCACGAGTAGAAGTTGGAGTCAACGGATGATAAAATAGGGAACTAACCAAAACGATAATTTACGTAAAGCAATGTTCCCATAATAACCACTCTCTATAATTATTTATATAGTTGCTTATCCGCGGATGTGTCCTTATAATAGCCATAATACCAATGTAAAATGTTGATAAAGTGGCAATTATGAGAACCTCCTGTTGTACATATAAAATAGAAAAAATGAGAATAAAAGGTGTAATTTTGCAAGTAATTACTAATTACAATAGACAAACAGCGGGTATTATTTCAAATGTAAATATATAGTGAAAAACTTGAGAACGAGTCTATATATATTAATGATATTAACTTTGCTAGTCTTTGACGCGATGGTTCATGTGCCTTATTACTTGTTATCAATAAATTATGCATACATGTAGATTTTTTATCAAACTCCACCGACTGAAGTACTAAGATACCCTGAAGTTTTTGCAACATTTTTTTTTAATACATATATGTGAATGGATATGAGTAGTTTATGAAAATCATACGAGAGATATAAAACAAATATGAGTATAGCATCATTGGTAGGGTAACAGACTTCGAATCGTTAGGTCATGAGATCGAATCCTGTCAGTATAAATTTTTTTCTTTCTCATATAGAATTATATTATTTTTTTTCATTGTAACGCTCGTTAAATTTTTAATTTATTAATCTTTTTTCTTGGTCAATCCGTATTAACTCCAAGCATACACTTGCACATTTTCAATTGTCTCATGGCTTGGACTCTTTTCTATTAGCAGGAAAATTCAATTTTCCGTTGTAACAGAAGATAAGATAAGACCAATTATGGTTTGCATTCCAATCCTATTGTATTATTCAATACATTCCTAGCTACAACATGCTTTGTGATCCGTCATTTTGGCATACAATAAACTGTAATTTTATTTTTAATTTTTTATTTATTGGGCTTCGTAGAAATGGCAGAAATTAAGTGTAATTTGATTTTCTTTATTTATGTGAACGGTCATTTTCGTTCATATCAACATTTCGCATGAGAAATTGCATGAAAATCGATTCAAAGATAAATATCCTTGTAATACCCACTGTACGTATGTGTCCTTATAATGGCCGGTTTTTTGTCACGTTCTCATAATAGCCAAAATACAGAATCTAGAATTATATTTGATGGTTTTTACGAGAACGTCCTTATTAATACCACTTTGCTCATGAGGGTGTATATTATCTATTTATTAAAAAAAATCAAAAATTAGGGTCTAGATACATTCATAATGGATATACTATGCTATATACATCATTCAAAATGCACCTTACGTACGTCCCCGTAACTGCCGACTGACAAACCTATATATATATATATATATATTCTTTTTTTTTTTTTATTTTTATTATATATATATATAAAAGTAAACATATATATGTTTTATATATTTCAATCCTGAAAGAAAATCATAATTAAAATGTTCCCGTGGGTGTTGGGAAGTGGCTGATTTAGACACTTTTTCAAAGAAAAAGTTCACCTGCTCATCGAGCTAGGCTCGGCCGTTTAAGATTTAATCACTTATTGTGATTACTCGAGGATTTGTGGCTGTAAGTATTGGTCTAGGAATATATGAAATTTCAGGTAAGGAAATTAGTATGGGTTTATATTTGGTCTTGTCATAAAGGATAGTCATATTAATATTCGTATCCTTTATTTCTGTAATTTTAGGCTTTGCTGATTTGGTTACTCTTGGATGATATTGAGGTTTTTTAGAGAATTTGGAATTCACAATTGGTTTGGAATAGGAAAGTTCCAATTTTTTTATATGATACTTCCTTCCCTTACGATGACATCGCCGTTTGGGCTTGGAAACACTTGGATGTTTATCGTTCGGCATCGTAGATGCAATTGAGGTGCAAGAGCTGTCTCTTTGCGTTCACTTTTGATAACATTGTCTGTTATTTCTCAGCTGATTACTTCTCGTTTACTCTTGGTTTCCCAAAAATACTTGAAACAAAATGTTTTTTGACGTGGACAATGAGGAATACGACCCTTATCTCGAAGCGGAAGATGATTACCACAGGTTAAATTCAAACAGTGCCGGTATGCTTGGTGATCATATTTTTTTATCAAATCAAAAATTTGTTTCAAACTTTGGGCATCCCTCTTATTCCAGAATTTTATAACTATGAATGTCTCAGGATATCAAATGATCACGTTCAATATGACCCCCTTCATAAGCTATAACAGCATTAGACTTTGTTGCAGTTTTAGCCATATCCTTTAATAATTTGTTTAAATGATCTATTGTTTTATCATTTTGATTATCTTCGAATTTTAGTCCATGAATGAAGTTAGTGGTCCATTTTACTTGCTTTCGATGACGATCTTCCAAACTAGAGACTGCCGACTTGATAGAAGTAAGAATGAGTCTCGTTCGTTAGTAAAGATGTGTATCCAAACTCCTTACAGATAAATTTTTTATTTAAATTGAAACCATCCATATCTATAATATACATAATTTTGGTTGAATCTTGATTAATTGGGTATTGCTATACAATACTTTGTCAAGTTATCTTGAACAGTTAAAATATGTTTATTTCCTGCTGGCGTAACAGGTAGTGGTCCAACCGTATCTACTGATATTTTATCAAAAGGTTCTGACGGTGTATCTGTTATAATCATAGGTTCTTTAGTTTTATTCCTTACCAATTTTAATTCTTGACAACTAGGGCAGGATTTGATAAATTCTGTTTTTTTTTCTCTCATATTCATTCAGTAGAATCTTTCTCTAACTCGTCGACAAGTTTTTGTAATACCTTTATGTCCTTCTACTAAGCTTTCATAATATTCAGCTATTATATCCTGTCTAATATCTTCATCCGGGGTGATCACATACCCTTGGCAAATTGTAATTATTACATCGGTATTGAAAAAGGCTTTTTGAATAATTTGAGAAACAAGTGGCCTATTTATATTTTCAAGCATACCTCCCACCTTAGAGAGTCGTAATGTTTTTAATTCAGGTATACTATTAAGATTTTCCGATAATTTAAGTCGTGGTTTTTTATGAGGTAGTTGTGGAATAGTTAATTGTTCATCATCTGCATCATCTTCCGAAGTTATTTGATCACTTGTACGATCTCCATCCCACCAATATCTTTTATCTTCACTTGATGGAATATTTGATAATTCAATGATATTTCTGATTGTAGGTTCAGGATTATTTTCCATATCAGAACTTCCAGAGCTAATATCAAAAGCAAATTTTAAAGCATTTGTTCGAGTTTTAGGTGGAAGGGGTTGTGGTTTTGGTTGTGAACGGGTAACCGGTTGTTTAGCTGCTAGGCTTGGAAAAGCACTATTTCTGCCACTTGCCACAGGTGGTGGGTTAATTTGACTTATCTCTCTTCTTGTTTGTTTTGGAGGTAATACTGGTTCTAGTGAATTTTTCCTTGGTCTTCCTCTACCCCGTGTTACCGTTGATGAAGAAGGTTTCTCTGGTTGTGTATTAGTTGGATGATGACGATTCCTAACTCTCTCTCCGATAGTATTTCCAGAGATTCCATGTGTTGTAGTTGTATTATTTTTAGTGGCCTTATCTTTATCAGCGTTTTTCTTTGTTGCGAAAAGGATGGAAAAGACTGATAATTCGGGTGGATTTCGAGACAAAGCATCAGCGTTCACATTACAACGACCTGGTTTATAATAAAAATTGTAATCATATTCCCTAAGTCGAGTTCTCCATCTTAGTAATCTTGATACAGGTGGTTTTACTGAGTCTATCCATTTGAGAGGTTCATGATCACTGATGAGTGTAAATTTTCGTCTATATAGATAAGGACAAAAGTGTAGAATACCAGCAATTATTGCTTGACATTCTTTTTCTGTGGTGGTATAATTTAAAAAGAGAAAACTTGGAAAGATTCCGATTTTTCAAAGAAAGTAATTTCTGTAGATCCGATTGATTCGAGATTATTATTGGTAATACTGGTTATTTGAACTGCATCATGAACGGCTACAACTTTACACGGTTTTAAAGCTCCAACTTTTATAATATTAATATCTGCGCCTGAGTCTATTATAAACGTAGCTTTTTCATTTCTGAGGTCTGGAGAATGCATAGTAACTATTGGGGTTTTACCTTCACTATTGGTCCATCTGATATTCCTTTGACAGTTAAATACTTTACATTTATTGGCTCGGAACTTGGACGTTGCGTCTGATTGGTCGGTTGACTCGTTGATGCGTCCGCTCCACGAGTCGTATTGGAGTTTAAAGATTCCTCACGTTAGCCAGTGTTTTATTTTGATTATTGTTATAAAAATTTGGATAAGGATAACTTTTATTGTCACTGATGGTAAAATAGATTTCTTTCTTTCAAAGGGACAAGAAATCATCCATTCCGACAGTTGTGACACTGCAAAATTTAACGGAACTTTTGATTCAAATGATCACTGCTCTATTATTTGCTCTAAAACAAACTTTGATGTCAACTTGCAAGATTCAGATGTACGAGAAAAAAATTCTACTACTAATCTTAAACAAGATTCTGATGTTAATTTAGAATTAGAAAATACCAAAATATGTAAAGGGTCTCGAATTGTTAACTTAAAAGAACTCGGTAAAAGATTAAAGTGTTGTGTATGTAAAAATACATTATCACTAGAAAATATAGAAGAGGAGAGACGTTTTGGACTGAATTCTATGTTATCAGTAAAATGTGAAAGTTGCTTAGTTTTAACACAAGTTTGGACTAATTGAAAACATCTTACAAAAAACAATAATAATTACTCTAATAGAAATACAAACATGGTCTTAGGTAACTTTTCACTAATTGCATAATATAATATATTTCTTCATGGAATATATAACTTCAAATGTTCCATTTACAGGTTGTATTCATGCAGGACTCGGACATACAGCATTGAATAAAATATTAGCCTGTTCTAATATACTACCAATATCAGCTGATTTATATGAGCGACATGAACGCAAAGTGGGTCCAGTCATTGAACCAACTGCGAAAGAAAGCTGTAAGAAAGCAGCTTTGGAAAAACGTCTATTAGTTGTAGCCAACATGGTTAAATTGTGTGTTGAATTGTAAGATTGTATGCTTTTTTTTTATTTTTAAACATAAATTTTGAAGTCAAATACTTTATTAGAATCATGATGAATTATACATAGACTTAATTTTTTTACAATTAAATTGAATTTTTTCTATGTAAAATGTGGATCAAAATCAATAAAATATTATATAATTAGTGATGTAATAAAGTAGCAATGTAAAAACTTAATAAATCCTGATCCAACTCAACTTAATCTTTAAAACATTATGTTCTGTTGGTAAAATTAATTTTGAATCTCAATCATTATGATATAATTGTTCATTTGACTTTTTTTATGATTCTTCATTATTTCATTCTTTCCTAACACACTGTTTTTTTTTTTTCATTTAAACCTTCTGAAATAGTTGATGATCTCTATCTCCACTATAAAACTCTTCTTTCTTTAACTACGACTATTAAATCCGCTTCAGAGCTTGAAAATCTTCAAACGAAGAAAAATAATGATGAAGCTTCAAGTCATTTTCATCCTGTAACAAGCCAACATTCGACTTATACTGCACTCCTTCCGATTTCTCCATTTTTTTTTCAAATTACTTCTTTTTTCAGTCACAATAGTTTGTCGATGCTCAGAAGACGGTAATACTGCTTTCGTGGCTCTCTTTTGTTTTATTTCATCTCTTTTTTCAACAAATTTGCATGTCTGTTTTCCAGGAAACAGTGTTAAGTTTTTTTCTACATCTAGTAAATAAGATTGTTCTTCATTCTTATCACAAACAGCACTCGCATATCGGAAATCAGCTGACTCAGTTAAGCTATAACATTGGTTCTTAGGAACTTTATAAGCCATTATATTATTTAGGTGCTATGTAATTTTGCTCTCTAAAGGTGTTAATATGTAAACCATATGCTTAACCCTAGAGACTTTGCGTTCCTCTTTTTAGTCCTAGCCTTTCGATCTTCGATAAAGAAAGTAAAAATGTGTGATTTATATAAAAACAATCACAAAATTTTATTGAATGAAAGTTATTGAAAAATTATAACAACAATTTCAACGTTACCAACAGATGATTTCTTTTACTCTAGTCAAGATGAATTACAATTAATTGGTCCTTAGTCGATGCTCCAGTCAGCGCAATTATTCACTTTTACTCGCGAATCAATTTAAATATCAATTGAAAAATAATTTGACGATCAAATAAACTTCATACAAAAAATTTACAAACTTTGAAATATTATCAATACAATATTCAAGACAAAACGAGACTTACGATTTCAAGAGATGTTCCACGACGATCTGATCTCGATCTTACTTTTTCGACAACTGACTGATGCATCAAACCTTACGTATTTATTTAGTCGAATGTGACATAATTAGAAGTCCCTTGCTTCAGGCGTGCACAAGTCCCTTCGCATGGTCTTTCTCTTTTTGGAAAAGCTAACGCTCTTCTTACGTCATGTACTCTTTTTTTAAAGTTTTATTGCTTTTCGCCTCGTGGGTTTTTCGAAAGCAATAAAATATCTAAAAAAAATGACTTCCTCAACTATTCTTCGAAATCCTTTCTATTTTAACGAAATCTTAGGAAAACTCAAAAAATAACTTGAGTAATAATCGTTAACCTCAATCCTTAAGTTTATTGCTATTCATTTTTAGCTTTTCTTAAAATGTATTTTAAATAATTATGTGAAATAATTCAAATACATTTAGACATTACACCCCCCGTGTTAGACGGAAGTGCGAGTGACAAAATTTGATCGAGTACGACGTTTTTCTTTTTAAAAATCAAACTTTTACAATGAGATTAGTAACACTCAATTCATACATGGTTGGTCATTTGAAATTCCTTTCTATCTGTTGGTTGACAATGATAAACTATTTTATAACTATTTTAGAACTCTTTCGAAGACCTTTTGACAGCTTACTGGTGGCTCCTTTGTCATCTTTCTGCAAATTAATTAAAGTTGAGTAGGCCAATTTTGCGGAAAGTTATTCACTTGACAAATACTCGAGTTGTCATTTCTGTTCTTTGATTATCTATATCTGGATATAATGGAGAACTAGTTTCAGCTGCTGTAACATCTTCCCCACGTTCAACGTTTATATCTGACATCCTTACATTTGGTGAAAAATATTTATTTGAATTATCTTTTGCCAAATGAACCAATAAGTATGTTATTGAGTCCCAGAGGGCTCCTATTAATTTTAATGACCATTTGTACACGCTATGAAGTGTGTAACCATGTACAATGGTATCTCTTATTAGTTTACATATTCTCAGGACCATAAACACGCCAATGAACCCTGCGCTGATAGTCCCAAATTTGACAAATCTTCCCCAGGTCTTCTCTCAGGAATTCTTGGATAATTTTTCAACGATTCTTCATCCAACATATTATAAATTGATGGCTTATTTGATATAGATCCTCTGGTTGCCTTTCCCGCAACTGTCTCTAATACTGCTGCTTGTTCCATGGTGAACATTATTCGATTCCTCATGGTTTCCAAATCCTCGGACGTATAAATTCCGCTACTCGCCAAATGAACGGGATTTTTGTATTCCCAAGTAATTTTCGAGTCTGGTTTTAGACTCATCGGCGGTGCTGTTTCGACAGGTTTTGGCATGAACTTATAATTAAATAAATATCTAAATTTCATTAATTGTATTTAATAAATAATTAAATATTGACTAGACATAAAATAATTAAGTAATTATTTACCTGAAATATTGTTTCTCCAGCACTTCCATCTACAGTATAAAATGAACCATCCATTACTGTCACTCTTCCGCGATTTCTAGGATCAGTCATAGGGTTGCAGGGTCTCTCTTGATTAGTAACCTGTCGACCCAATCGCTGTCATACCTAGAAGTAATTCTGTATTAGTACGGTCATAGTTTTCATGTTAGCTAAATCATTTGTTTGATAATTAGCTATTTATATTTTCTGGACATACATCCTCAATACATTACATTTTGTCTTTTGGTATAGTTGTCTGGTACAACATACTGAGGATTCAAGCGTTCTTCTCTTGGTCTCCAAATTTTAAATTTGCCAGTTATTGATGTTGAGAAGCACTGTAAGTAGTATATTTATTTGTTTATTTATCATTTAAAGTTAATTGTGATAAAACTTACCTTTTTATCTGACCAAATTACACAATCCCATTGATGTTGAGTCCAGTGTAAATGGTTGATAGCGTACTGTATTCGTGATCTTCTATGAACATCAGTAAGATTTGGCTTTGTTACTGCTTTACAGCTTAAAATTCCAGATTCTTTGAAATGACGATGGAGAGTCTGTTAAGAAATATTTAGTCCAGCATGTGCTGCAATATTTGGTGCAGATTCGAAAGGGTAGTCTTGGACTGTTCGGATGAGATGTTGATCATCTTCTGGATCCGGGATCCTCGGTCTATTATTTTCTTTTCTATGGTCGGTCAACATTACATCACCACCTGATTCATATTTATTCTTTCATAGTTTAACTGTTTTTTATTACAGCCTATTACATTAGCTACATCACTTATTGAAAAACCACTTTCGAGTAAGCCAACGATTCGTCCTCTTTCTGCTGGTGAGTGATTTTCAAAAACACTACTTCTAGGCATAATAATAAAAAATTAACTTATTCTAATATAACTATAAATGAATTAAATGAATGTTTCAATTTCATTTTTTTTAACATTTTTGTTTTTAAATTTCATTACTAAATATTTTGTCTAATACACATTTTGAATATTATAATTCTATGAATTAAATTATTTTAAATGTATTACATTGTTAATAATTATTTTGTAATTACTATGTCTTTAATTATATACATATATATGTATGTGTGTGTATAAAATAAATATAGTGTTATAATTATCCAAACTTTATTCGAATTTTTTATTTATCTAACTTGAAATGTTAAAGGAATAATATTATATACAAATGACTTCAATTTACAGGATAACAGAATAAATGAAATGGAGTGTATATAATAAATTGTATATAAAATTTATTTAAGAAAAATCATACATTAATACCATTATGTACAATAATATATTACATTTTATCGTAATATTTTGTAATTTAATTAAGCATAATACACTTCGATGATAATTAGCTATTTATATTTTCAAAAAATGAAACAAACCTACTACTAGGATAATTATTCCTTCTATCAATTACATAAAACATTCATGAAAAAAACTTGGAGTCGAATATTGACAACGAACTGATTGTAAAATATGTGCCATCTTAGGAACTCTAGCTTCCTCATTGTACATAACCCATTTCAGCATAGCATTGTAAACTTATTGTTCTTCCTGTACGTCTAGTTCATCTTTTTTTAAAAGAGCAATTAATTGCATATCTGATAGTTGTAAGAATTACTCTCCTTGACATATTTGAATTAAATGCTGTACAATAATTTGATTTGTTTTTTGATACAAATTTTTATATCCATGTTGTTCAGCAAAATTAGCAATACCAATAGCATCAGTTGTATCTAACTTTCGTTCCAAAAAGATACAGTAAGCTTCTATTACAGTATTGACCTAGAATCAACAAGAAATGAATTTAATATATATGAAGATTCTTTATGTGTATGTCAAACGTATATCTAACGATTTAAACAAACTTGAAGAATACATAAATATATAAATGTCATTGATAAATATTGATTAAAAATGAAAAAAATTAAGTAACTATTTACCTAAAAGATTGTTGCTTTTATTTTGATCTCTCCGACATGTTCTGAGAATGTCGAAAAAGAACTTTATTTTTTTTAAATTATCGTACAATTCTTTTCGTAAAAACAACTTCTGTAGCTAGCACAATCAGTTATTTTTTGTTCTTCTAATTACTCACTAAGATATCTAAAACGATAATTAAAAGTGATGATATGATATCCCTGTCCAAAATATTATATTACATATAAGTCTTTTTATTATCATTTTTTTGCTTAACTCTGTGATAAATGTTACTGAACTTTATAAACACTATGTAAACAATAAAATTTTATCATAATGACAGTAAAAAAGTCGTCTATTCTCTGGTTACACTAAACATCACACACAAAATTTTCATTAATTAATGAGATAATAAATAAATATTCAATTTGTATAAAACGTTAAAAATATTAGTTGACCAAAACTGCAGTAAATAAATAAATGTAAGAGGGTATCAATTGTTTACTAAACTTCCCCAGCATAAGAGTTTAGTCATAAAATATTCAAAAAAATTATAAACTGAAAACTCTCTACACAAAAAAATTCCTCCCGTAGTCGGTAATTACTCAAAAAGGGATGAATTTAATTAATTTAGGACTCAATCAAAAGCTTATTTTATTCTTTACATCGGAAAACAACAATATAATAACATTAATTATTTCATTATAATTAAAAATAAAGATGAAGATATGCGCTCATTTTTCACTAGATTTTAGAGGTGTCATGGCGGATACCGCTGTCATCAGCCGTTAACGAGAAAATGATTTATTTCACAAAAACCACTGTACCTATACTGTAAATCGTTGTTTTCCGATGTACATATTATTGTTCGGAATATTTAAAAAAATATCTTATAACAAAAAAACGAATAAATAAAACACAGTTTCGCGAGGAAAATTTCAGGTGATCATTGACAGAATCGTATTTTTTCCATTCTCGACAGGTGGCTTAGCAATGGTCTCTAAAAGGCATGGAATGATTATTGATTTTTACGACAGTGCGTATCAAAATTACTCAGGGCCCTAAGACAAGTGACAAAGAGCGTTATATCTTCTGTCGCAGTCTCATTCATTTCATCTTTCTGTGCATGTATTGCACATAAAAAAGTATGAATAGAAGTAAGAAAGGCTCATGTTCGTAGAAAGAGAGAGACATACGACAATCGGTAGCGAGTTCTGGCACTTCGCCGGCAAGCGGTTTCCCTGTTACCTACTCAATTTCAATTGAAATCGAGCTTCGGCTTTCTGCCGTCCAACGCGAGGGCGCAAAGTCAACTTCGGAACTTTTTTTCGGTGTAGCCGAATAACTCAATAATTTAATATACAGTTATAAAACTACCAACAATTATTCATAACTTTTACAAAAGAGCTCAATCAAAATTGTAGAACAATAACAATATCCCCAAGCGACATTCGACCCACACACTATAGTAACTGCATTTAAATTGAAAAATTACCGACGGTTGATATTAAAAATTGATTGTTGGTAAAGTAAATTTGTTACGGTAACCAAGAGGATACAGCGAGTGAGAAAAAAATGTTAATTCGAACAGTTGTTTTTCTTTTGAGATTATTAATAAATGAATTGTCTATTATTATTAATTTAAAAGTAAATATAATCAATATTAGATTACAATAAATAAATTCATTAGAATGTTATCTGCATTAAAAATTTTTTTCAAAAATAACAAATAATATTAAATTAATATCAGTTAGAATGAATACAGATTTGATTTTCGGAAGATATAAATGTTATCAGATTGGATTGGACCAGAGATACTGGGGCAACTTATCAAATAGCTTTAGCTAATACTGAACTCGTCGGCCGTCAGTTAGCTGTAGTTCTGCTGGGAGCTATTTATTTTGAAACAAAAGTAAAAGACATTCTGTCATTGGATTCAGTCTTGGAGAACACGTGGCAGGATGTGCATCTGAAGTACTCAAGACTAAAAAGCTCTTGATTGGTCGCATAACGGGACTGAATCCAGCTTCTCCATTCTTTCGTCAACATCTATTACGAGAAATGCATGCTAAAATAACGCTTGTATATCATTGGGTCTGAACTGAGCACTTTACCGGCAAGCTTTATCCCCACCTTTCGTACTCAAGCCTGCATTATACAATTTATGAACATAAACACAGCGATAATTACTATTTGTTTCGGAAAATAATAGTTTCGAAGATATAATTGATTTTAAATATAGAAAAAAATTTTTTTGTTTTGCCTGTACTTGGCTCTATATTTACATGATTATACCAATTTTCTCTCAAAAAACTACATTACCGATAGTTGTAATAATCCAAACCGCGTGAATACGGTTTTTCGGGAGAATGGACATTCGTAGCAATGTACAGTTCGTAGCAATATGTAGTTTGCTATAAAACAGTATTCGGTGTATAAGTGTACCTAATTTTTGATTAATTCGATATACTACATTGTTTATCGCTAAACTGGTTAGGGATTTCAACCTTTCAAAGTAATAACCTATTCGGGACGATAAATTTTCGTGGTTTTGCCCTATTCAGGACTGTAGATTTCTGGACTTATGGATACGTCCCTCAAATTCTTTACAAAAGATTCAAGAGGAATGAAGTAAATGAACAGGAAAATAACCCAGACAACACCCCGCACAAAAAGAGTTCTTTAGGAGCTCTTTTTTGTAAGCTCATAGAGATCTCTTGAAAAAGAGTTCACTAAGAGTTCTTTCTTGCGAGTTCATATATATCAAAATTTTTTATTATGATTTGAACAACAAAAATCTTTCCGGAGCTCATATTACAATAAATTTTACAAGTTAACACGAAAATATTTTAAAAAATTTCTCCTTACAATAAAATTTTTCCATCATTGTATTTTGTTATACATTTATTGTAACGTAAGAAAAACCGTAATTTAATGCCTTTACATACTCGATAAAAGTTATTTAGTCATCGAAGAATAACGTTTTTTATTATTGCATAAAGTTTAAATAAATTGATATTATATATTTATAAATAAAGTTTCTCTAAAAACCTATTTAGCCTTCTCATCGAAATGAATTGTTAAGAATTCGTCTTTATTCATCACTGTCAGCATTGTAAAGAACTATTGTAAACAAGTGTTCATACATGAACATGTGTGCTCCGTTTTACGCTAAGAATTTGTGATTAGGAAAGTAGTATAAACAGAAATGCCTCGACAAAAAAATTTTATGCTTTTATCTAAAAGCCAAAAAAATCGAAGAATAGCAAATGCTTTACAGGATATTTGCTCAAGTGATAATATTAAAACTGACAGCACAGAAGAGGTCATCCATGATACAAGTACTTCGGAATGTACCAGTGATTCTACATCATCTTTCCAAACGAATAATTATTCCAATCTTCCTTCAATGGAAGTCTGTGACAATCCACCTTGTTCAGTATTTGTATCTGAACTTAATAATATTCCAAAAGTTAACCTTTATTTTTCTTCTAAAATGTATGATCCATACTATACACTTTTTTATTGCTAACTAATATCTTTATTATTGTAACAAATCATATCTTCATATTATCGAAATTTTTCAGAGAGCTTGCGAGAGAAGTATGGAGATTGTACAGCATACGAGATTCAAACAACAGTACAATCATGGCTTCAACATGCCCGGGATCGTCTAAAAAAAGCTAACGCAGGAGACTAAATTTTATATTTAATTTTTTTTTGTTTCTTTACATGGAATCTGTTATTTTGAATAACAGATTTCCAATTATAAAATTCTCAATATATTGTATCATACATGTCCAAAATAAAGATGAATAAATTAATCATTCATGTATCTCCAATCGGCGCATAAGAGTTCTTTCTGAGCACGTAGGGAGCTTACGAGCCAGCTGTTTCTGAGTTGCAACTCAGAAAAAAGAGCTTATTAGGAGCTCGCGACGAACTCTCAATGCTGTCTGGGAAAACTCCAAAAATATTTTTCAATGGGATCTGTTTTTGTTTAAAAAATATTAAAGATGTTACTGGGTTACTAGATGCGCAGGTAAAGTCTACGATAACATAAAAATATTCATTTATCTACTAGCTTCATGACACAATCACAGCACAATAAGTTGTAAAAATTAAGTTAGCTGGAAAAGAGCGGAGTGATGACTACTAGTTATTCATGTCCGCGAGCTGGAGGATAACGGCTGTGGTCCACGTAGAGGAGGATTGATCAACCTGTCAGTCAGAAACCGTTAATAATGAGAGCTGAAATGTAGAAAAAAGGGCTGTTTTAACGGGAAAAGTTGGCGTTGACAGCTTCCTCCAGATTGTAAGCTGGAGGATTGTCGGAGATGAGAAGAGTTGATCTAGTGGACTAACTTCAAAAAATCCAGTAAACACACTTGAGCACAGCACTATACCAGATAGTCAGGACAAGAGTGTTTTAATACGTGAGAGCGATCGAACTGCACAAGATAAGCACCGAACCAAAACTGAGGGAGTTCTCTTTTTTTGGCAGGCAAGAGGACCTCCCTTTTTTGGAGGGAGGAAAATAACTCTAGAGAGGGGGTAGAGAATAGAATAGGAAAAACTCAAGTTGTAGAGAGAGTTTATCGTTTGGAGCCCGAAAAAACCCAGAGTATTTTTCCGCATACGATAGACGAGAAAATGCATCTGCAAAATGCTTTTACCTCTATATATGGGCCGTTTTAATATTTTAAACATTTTTTATTCTATAGGAAGAAAAATGAAAAATCTTGATAAAAAATAAGTAATTTCAAAAGGAAAATGGTTAAAACATTTCAACAAGAAATTGACAATTTTTATAGAAAGAATCATCTAGTTGAAGTATTCTTCGATAGGATTCCAAGCATTTCTACAGGAAGATATTCTAAGAGTTTCAATGGGGAACAGACTTTTTCTACAAGAAAATAATACTTAAATATTTTTATTTTATCAAAGTATTTTTTAATAGGATTGAAATTGTTTCTAGAGGAAGACATTGGAAGCGTTTTTGTAGAAAATAGACTTTTTCTTCAAGAAAAGTATTACTTAGTGATATTTGTGATATATATTACTTTGGTTGTTCTACCAAAGTACCCTGCTTCAACTGTCTAATCAAAATGTGTAGAATCCTATAGACTTTTCAGATTTTAACAGAAAACGAAGAATTTAGATAGGTTCAGCCAGAAAAATATTTTTTTTCTAAAAGAAGTTTAATCTAAAAAACATGGATTTTGATCAGAATTGAAGTTGAATATTATAAACTCATAGAATTCTAATTTTTTCTATTAACGAATATTAATCGGGTTATAAAAAATCATATCTATTATATTTTGAATCTCCATAGGAATCTGAGTTATTTAATCGGTTGAATTTCTCCAGCATCCATTAGTCAATACTCTTTCTTCTGTACTAAGCATTGCATCAATTAAAAAGCGAAAACTTAATAAGGAATATTCTCATGAGAAAATATTTTGTAAGTCACATTTTCCTTTTCAATCTATTCATTCCCTCATAAAGACTTCCGTATAAAAAAACATTAAATGCTGTTGAGGAATATTATCATTAGCAGTATGAAAAGCCTCTATGCTGGTATGCATTAATTTCAGAAGGGTTGAAAGAATTTTTTTATAACGGTTTCTCAGAAAGATTAACAAGAAGAGCATTTGTGCTAAATGTCACTGTTTGGAAATGATTTTTACTATCGTTTATCAACAATTAAAAATTGGCAGAGTGCTTTTTTAAACCGTTCACTGCTTACACAGCGAGAACCGTTCGTTTTTTCGAAAAAAAATGTAGACACCTTTTTTGTAGAGAATTGGATTCTTTACAAAAAATTCCGCAAGAGCATATACTTACCTGTTACAGGTAAAAAGGTGCAGCGCTCTGAATGCTGACCATTTCGAGCGTTCCGGCGAATCGTGCCGTGGAGCGCTTTTTTCATTAATTAAAATGAAAAAAATACTTTTCATCATTAAAGAAATTTGAAAAAAATATAGAACGTTCAGAATCATTTTCTAAACATTCCCCTGTTAAAATTTTGAAAAAAAAAATTACTTTTTCGATTCTTCACTGTTATGAACGTCTTTTCTTTGTCAACTTTGCGCATCTTTATCTTTAAACAATCTTTGAACATATCATTGCAATTTAAAGAGTAGATAGAATTTTTCCCGCTCTAAAACATTTCATATTCTTTTTCATATAAAAAAGTCATTACAAGTAATAATTATCTGAAAAAAATAACTAAGACGACTTCTATTTGTTTTTGATTTTTCATTCAATTTTTGGTATATTTATTTATTCCAAAAATTATTATCTCCTGTTATTATTATTATTGTTAACATTAGTATTATTAATACACACATTTATATAAAGAAGGGCAAGAAATTATATAACAAAACAAAAAGAGGTACATGAACGGTCTTGAACGCAGCATGCACACGTTCGACTAAGCTCCGCCCTTCTGTGAAACTGTATCGTTTTTACAGATTAAAAAAAGAAGAAAATTTTATGATCGGAGTGATATGGAAAAAGCAATAAATTTTGTCCAAAAAGGAGGATCTGTATCAGCAGCAAGCAAGACATTCAGTGTACCTTATGCAACTTTACATTCGATGATTGATGAAAAATATTCTTTAGATGCAGAACCAGGATCCAAAACTTATTTGACTAGTAAAGAAAAAAATGAATTAGTAGATTGGATTGTAATAATGAGTAGCAAAGGATTTCCAGTAACAAAAGAACATCTTTTGGATACCGTACAGATGTTCGTAAGAGGTACTGGAAAAGTGACACCTTTTACCTATTGCAGACCATCAAAACATTGGTATACAGCTTCTTTAAACAGGCACCCAAAACTCTCTGAAAAAATCTGCCAAAATATATAGTGCTAGAGCAAATGTTAGTAAGTTTAAGATAAGAAAATGGTTTGGTGAGGTTGGTGATTACTTATCATTACATAACTTGAAAGACATTGAACCCGATAGGATTTTCAATATAGATGAGTCTGGTTTTTTATTATGTGCCAAAAGCAACAAAGTTTTAGTTAAAATAGGTGAAAAGGCTGTATATACCCTCGCGGTTTCCATAAACTGAAAAAAACCAGTTAAATTCCGGTTAAATTATCGAACCGAAATTCAACCTTCTTTTCTTGGTTAAAAAACGGTTAAAAAGCAGTTAAATAACTCGCGTATTTAACTGGATATTCGCGGTAAAATCTAGGTTGAATCCCGGTTAAATATTAGGTATTTAACTGAATAAAACAAGTTAAATATAAGTTAAAAACTAGTTACAAACTGGTAAAATAACTAGAATATTTTTTATATATCCCGACGTATATAACGGTTGAATATTGGTTGAAAACCGGTTAAATATTGGTTAAATAATAAAAATAGATCTCGCATATTGAACTGCAAAAAAATATTTGTGAAAACAAAATAAATATCTAATAAATTAAATAAGATAAATAAAAATTGTTTACTGCTGTACAAAATTTGTGATAAATTCATGAATTAGAAAAAAAATTACAACTTCCTTGTTTGTTTTCATTTATCCATTTCAATTCCAGCCGCACTTGAATTAATTTTGAAGGCTCATTGGTCTTCTCCTTTATTCCCATTTGATCGTGATGATAGTACCGGTAGTAATATTGATGATGATGATGATGATGAAGGGGATTATCGATCCAGAACGTGATAATCCGTTATTGAACGTACGTAATGTAGGAAATTATAATTCTCCGATGACGATTGACCATCGTGTTAGTGTAAAGGATCATTTGTTAGTCAATGTTGCAATGTCGATTAGGTATCATTGGACTTACACATCACTTTTAAAAACATTAAAATGGACAAATATAGCACATGCTATGAATGATCTTCCCACAACAAAGCCTGCACTTTAGCAAGCACTGAGCCGTAATGAATCATGCATAAGTACATATTTTTATTGTGCTAGTTGTACAGGATTCTTAGGTAAGAAATCTTCAGTAACAAACAACATCACTCAGACATGTCGTTGGGGATCATGTGGTTCACATGAAGAAAACTTGTGTCTAAAGTCCTTCAAATATACATCTCTAATATCTCAACTGAATCAGCTACTAAGGATACCAAATATTGAACGCTTATTAAAATATTGAGATCCAAGGAAACCAAATACAGAAAGTATGAAGGACATTTATGATGGTGAAGAATATCAATTATTGAGTTCAGAAGGAAATATCCTCGATAGTTGGTATAATTTCTCATTAACTATGAATACAGATGGATACAAAATGTCGAAATCTTCAAATACGAGTGCTTGGCCTATTTATGCGATGATTAATGAACTTCCACCTCGTCTACGAAAGAAGCACAGGCAAGAAATTTTATTTCAGAAATTATGAACGTAAAACTCAATTTAAATAATTCTGTTATGTCCGACTAATTTAAATAATTATATTTTGTAAAATTAAAACTTTAATGGTGTGACTATGGAGGAAGAGTAAAGGTGATTGCGGGTAGCGTGTGAAGGAGGGGAGGCGTCGGACAGGGACAGGTAGTTTTGCTACGGAGGGAAAAAAAACTTCTTTTCCTCTTTCTTTTTTGTTTTTTTTTTTTTTTGATAAAGGAAATTTCTTAGGGAACGTTAGAAGAGCCCGCGCTCTTCTCTTCTCTTGCTAGTGATGATTCCCGGTTTAGAGTATGAGGTTGATTACAGAAAACAAAATTGGAACTTACCTTGGTCCTTAATGCTCGCCAAGAAGGTAATCCTGAACCAGGTACCGGAACGTTGAGAGGTGAGAGCGATGGAAGATGGCTTTATGAATAACTCACACAAAACTCCCTTTTTTTTGTTCTCTTCTTTTTCTTTCTTAATTATTACGTTAATGATAACAATATTTTATTTTCCCAACTTACTTTTATAACTCTATAGTTCGACGCGATGTTAGATACGCGGGCCGTCTTGACGGGTCTATGGTCTTCGACGAAAAGCCTCGATAAAAGCTGTTTGGTCTACGAAATGGCCGCGTGTAAACAGAGCCGCCAGAAGTAACCCTGCACCGGTTTGAATGTCAGCAGCCGACATAAACACCGACCCAACAAAGTATTGCTTTGTAAGGATTGAGTCGTCATTTTATGTGTGCGTGATTTCTGGTGAACTGGAAAGTTTCTCAAGCTGATTAAGCTAGGAAACTCCCAGTTCACAGAACAAAACGAGAAAAAGGCGCACCGTCTGCAGTTTGGGGCCCCGGGCCCCGCCACAAGTCAAAAGGCTTGGGAAAGAGCTGACCATCGTCGACGGAAAAGAAAAATGCTGATCAGTGGTCTAAATCTTATGCTAAAAGTAGAAGGAAAGAGGAAAGGGGGAAAAAGAAAAAGAAATAAGAGATACGTGGTGAACGAATATTTAGTTGGACATAACATCCCCCCCCCCTCCCAAGGCAATTGCCCCTTTCGGGGGCGATTGTCTTGCGTTAGGAGTCCGACTTTCGTGCAGGAGTGACTAGTAAGGCGGCCTGAGCCAGCGAATAGGCGCCCTCGTTACCGTGATGCCCAACGTGACCTTAAAGGTAGTGGATAGGGGCGTCAAGGTTTCGCATGTCTCGAGAGAGACTCAGCAGCTCGTCTTTATAGACCGGGCTGCGGCCCGACGGGGTACACCAGTTTCTGCTGCTCCAGAGCGGCAGCCATTCATTCAGGCTCTTCACAACAAACTCCGAGTCGGTAAAAATGGACAGGGCTCGAAGCTGATACCTGCCCGCGATTCTGACGGCCTCTTGAACGGCCTCCAGCTCTGCTCTATTGTTGGTGGAACGGCCGGGCGCGGCCCGAGAGACGTTCTCGACATGCCCGAGCTCGAAAAAGACCCCTATGGAGGCTTTCGCATTGACAGTGCCGTTTTGGGTGCAGGCCCCATCGGTGTACGCCCGTACTCGACCGTCCGGAACCCGCGTGAAGAGGGTGTCCGTGAGAGGTAGATAAGTGGGAGCAGCAACTTGGAGGAAGCGCACGGAATAGGATAGGCAGGTAAAGCAGCGAAAAACGGGGTTAGGAAAGTGGTTTACCTGCAGGCGGCACTTGTCCCAGGTGGGGAAGACGCCGACTCTGCGACCATAGGCCACCGCGTAGTAAGGCATGACTTGGCAGAATTTATGACCACAATTACCGTGGCGGCCCGCGTTTCTAGAGTGCGTGTCATAGGTGAACTTACTTAATTAATTGACGGCTTATTACCATAACTTAACCTAAAGATTAACATAAACAAAAGACAAATTGTAGGGTAAGGTGCAATCGGTAGTGGCTAAAACGCTGCAGAGGCAGGAGAGAGAATGATCCCTGGGCGGGCGGTGGTCCTCGGCTGTGTTGCCCTTGAGGTTCCAGGGGTAGGTTCGATAGCTGGCCGTGGCTCAGGAGACTCGTTCTTCGGGATGACGATCTTAAGAGGGATATCGTTTCCCCGTCTCGCTCGAATGCTTCGATGTCTTCGTAGCAGAGATCTTGAGCAGATCCAGAAAGGGCTCCTCCCACACTTGTAGATACCCAGAGCGGCGAGGATAAAGCTAATTATCCCGACTACCCTAAGCGTGCTGCCGATCCAAATCCTGTTTCGTCGTTCTTGTTGATGGTGGAGACCAACTTGGTTCAACTCATTCTCGATCTGGTCCTGACCACTGCCCCAGTTGGCCCGAGCATCGGCTTCTTGTAGATGAAAAGTTGGAGTGTTAATAGACGGTTCTAGGGAAGAGACATGCAGGATTTGTGAGAGAGACCTGAGGCTAAGAGAGGTTTCGGGAAGTAGGCCAGTGATGTTAGTCTGGAATTCCCCTAAGCTGAGGATAGTCTCGTAACGGTTAGTAGCCATGCAGCCCGGTCGGAGATCGAGCACGCCAGCGCCGTCGAGATGAAGAGTGTGAATTTGCTGGCCTTCACAGACGACGTTGTAGACTTCCGGCTTGCAATTGGAGAATAGCCAGGAGTTTTGGTGGGTCAGGGCGATCCATTCGGTGGCCTGGGATAGCGTTACCCTGATATTACAAGTTCTTAGGGTTTCGTTGGAAGGGTCCCGAATGATTTCAGTTTTGCAGATAGGCTGGTTTCCCGAAGATTGGACTGCTCGTAACGGTGCGCAAGCCAGGCAGTTGGACAGCTCTTCTCCAGAGGCGAGAGAATAGCAGGCGTTGTCGGCTGACAATATCAGAAAGTCTTCTTCCGGCAAGATGGTGAGGGCCGATGGCTTTCACCCCTCCGACTGCGAAATTTTATATGGGCGCAGGTGGTAACTCCTCCACAGATGTTTCTCCAGGAGAGGTATCTCGACGACGGTCGCGAAGATATTACCCACCCGGGTAGCGGTGACGCGCGAGATTTTTGAGAGCACTTGAAGGTCGATGTGGTCAAGCGGTTGCGGCGGGTTCAAGTGTGGCCGCCTCCGTTCCATGTAGTTTAAGGCCACCCGCAGGTGTCCTGCTGGGACGGTGATCGGGTTGAGTATGCCTCTCTTAGCTTCTTCGATGGCCGTGATGACCTGTCGCATCAGGGAGTTGCGCTGCTGTAGGGTGCGGAAAAGGTGGAGGCCCAGCAGCATGTAATCGCGCTCCTTTTCGACCATGTGTCTCCAGTGGTCTTGTTGTTTTGAGATCGCAGCGGCGTAGAAAGCTAGCTCATCGATTCTTTTGTTGGTTTGGGCAAGGTCACTCACAAGGGAGTCGACTTCCGTCCGTATGATATGCGTGGCGTTGTTAACTAGGTGGATGATAGACGCCTGATCTTGGTAAAGGCGGGCTATCTCTTGAGAGAAGTGTTCGTAATCATTGTAATCCAGGGTGCCGAATAGCTTTCTGAGTTCCTGTCCCTGAATCCAATCCAGGGTGAACGTCGGTTTCGGTCGTTGGAGTCGTCCCGGGTAGGGGTGCGCTCGACGAACTGGCGCAGTTGATTGCTCAGCCGGGTACCCTCGTCTAATTCGGCCCCAACTGTGCTTTCTTGAAGTGCCGTGGTGCAGAACTGCGACGCGCAGGTCTCTCGGCAATTGTCCGAATAGTTGTTGAATGCCTGGGTGTCTTGTCCGTGCGCGTTGATCAGGGCATCCACGTCCAGCGTGGAGAGGATTATCCAGGTTTCGCTTACTAGCTGGACGGACTGGTATTCCCCATAGTACAGGCCAGACTGGTGATGAAACATTGTAACCCGGTATAAGTCACCAGGGTGAGCGACAGAACGGTGCAGAAGTAGAACCAGACTCAATAATAGTGGCATGTCTGGAACAGATGGCGAAGTTATTAATGGAAGGGGAGGGGGATTTAGGAGGCATGGACTGGATTGTCCCAACGACGAGGTTAGCTCAAGATGCCCCGTGTAAGCACCCTTGACCGGACTCCTCGGCCAGTATCCAAGGAGCGTTGATGACCTCGACGGTTAATTCCCCCGCTTGGCGTTAGTGATGGCCGAGGCAGGTGAAGGGGGCTGCAGGGACAAGGTGGCGAGGTCCTAAGTAATAACCTCGGCCTCATCCTCTTGAGTGGGATTCGCTGCCTGGGGGTTAGAAGCAGGAGTGAATACAGGTTGAGCGTCAGTGTTAACTTCAGCTTCGGCGGGAGCTGCACTGATGTCTAGAATGGATTGCGGGGGATAGTGGGCTCTGCCTCGAGCCGAGATTTCGCGAAGCCCCTGCATGATGGCGGCCTCTAGCAGACGTCTCCGTGTCCTCCTTGCGCGATTCCGACGAGTCCTAGCGGCCGGTGCTCTGTGGGATCTGGAAATGGTTGCCTGATTGGCGCGGTGGACCTTCGGTTTCTGGTCCATATCAGCAGCAGGGTGCCTGAGTGATGCTTTGCTGATACGGCTGGCTGTTAGGGGTTAGTGGCAACTTAGAATAACTTTTCTTTTATTAGTTACAAGCTGTTGGCGCCATTGAGCAGGGTTAGCATCTACTGTGGGGTATGTTCTGGGAGGGGGGGGGAACAAAAAAAAACAAATATAAAACATTAACTAATTTTACGAGTTTATTGCGTTATAACCATGTATATGTATAGGAGAAAGGACGTGGAGAGGGGTAAGTTCCGCCCGTAGAGTTCTCATCCCATCGGGGTCCGTAGGCGCGTCTACGTCTATGCTGGCGACTTTCCATTTCCCTTCGATAGTAGTTGAGGCGGACGGAATCTAGATCTCGCACCAGCTGGTAGATGTCCTGCAGCATAAGCTGGAAGTCATCCGGGCCCTGGCCATGGTGTTTCGGGAAGTCGTATACAACTCAAGTAAGCTGGATATCTCGCCCGATCAGAGAAGATAATTGGGTTGGTCTGCGAATCTGGGAGGGCTGGGTAGGGTTTGAGGAGAGTAACAGGACTTAGGTAGAGGCTGAATCCAGGTGTTTCCCGTAGGCGGAGGAGGAACATCGTCTAGGAGGGGGGTCTGAATTTCCACGTCCCGAATGTTGGTGGAACGATGGCGGTGGGCACGGGGGCCAGTGGTTCGCCTTTGATGGTGATTTCATCCTTGAGGCGATGCAGCACCTCCCAGGGCCCGGGAGCCCACAGCCCAGGGTCCCTCCAGTATTCCTGGGTCTTGGTACGATGGATTAAGCCAGACATCCGTCCCTGCCTTTTCGACAAACGAGGGAAGGGAACAAAACCAGTCGATTAGGCCCCGAAATACACTGACTTCGCAGCCCGGTGGGAGATAGCAAGCCATCGGCAGGAGTCAGAAAATCCGTTATGATGGAGGGATGCTTAAGATTAGTGAACGAGGTAGAGGTACAGTTTATTAATAACGTCAAGCAAGTAGAATATAAGAAGTTATAAAATTTTATTAGGTATGTGTCGGTTTACAGTATATCTATTAGTGTATCTGGTGAAACGGAAAAGCGGCCGGGAGGGAAAGGAAAGACAGGGGGGGGGGCGTCAAGGGGTTGAGTAGTATGATCCTCCATGACGGCGGCACTCTCTCCGCGCTTGCCTCCGGCGTTGGCGTTTCCAACTTCGCTTACAGCGGGAGGGAACAAGAGCAGGAGGAGAGCCACCGATCCGATTCCATTCCTCCACAAAGTCCGAGAACTCGCTCACCCTCGGTAACTCCGGCGCCGGCCTCGCCTAAAAGTACCGCCCGATTCCGTGGAGGAGGGCTTGAAGAGCTGGCCCCCGTTCGTGGATCGCACGGGCCAGCGGGGCTAAACCTTCGAGGAAGCGGTCCGTGGAAGTGCTGAAGGTGGTTGGCGGATTACGGCCTGGGCGACTTCTAGTTGCAGGTCGAGTTCCTCGTCCAAGGATTCACTCAGGTCGAAGACAATGGGGCTTATCCTTTGGCGTGGCTCCGGCACTATAGCCTGGCGTCGAGGCGGCTCTGCCTTTGGTTGTGCTTCTTGAGGCTGGGTGGAGGGGAGTGGTTCCAATACCCCCCAAGGACCGGGCCTTCCCAATTTAGAATCCAGTTGCCAAGACGAAGCGGTCACTCCTAGACCCTTCTACATTTCCTGGCAAAAGGAGGGAGGGGTAAACAGATTATTGTCAGGAGGCAATACGAGGAATTGGCTGGCAGTCGTCGGTCTCGTCGATAGGCTTGAAGAGATGAAAGAGAGAACGTCTTGCTTTGGGGAAAGCCGGCATGCATAAGACCTGCTCAGACATCAGAGGGCATACAGGGGAGAGAACGGGAAAGGTGAAGGAGAGGGGTAGGCTTCGTACGAAACACACTTATTAATGGCTATCCGTGCATACAGAATTAGTAACGAGCATTAGCCACTAGGCCAGCATGCAGTTTACAAGACTACTGAGCTAGCTGGGTGGGGCCGAACGGCCCGGGTTCTCAGCGGTAGTGTGTGGCACCATTCTTTTCACCTTCTTGGGGTGTTTGACAAAGCGCTTACCCGCTTTCGTTTCCAGAACCACGTTACCACTTTCTGTGAAGCCTACTATCTCAAATGGTCCGGTACAATGTACATCCAAGTTACCTTTCCTGGGTTCCTTGTAGATATAGGCGAAATCTCCCTTCACGAGATGATCTTCGCGAATGTTTCGATCAGATCGCTCTTTCGATTTCTCTTTAACTTTGGTAAGATTGCTTCGAGCTAATCTCCGAGCCTCGGAAAGTCTCATTAAGAAGTCGTCGAGAGCTTCGGGGTAGGTGTGGATCTCTGAGAATTCAGGCAGGGTTGTAGAAACCCGGGCGACCTTTCCGCACAGTAATTCGAACGGAGAGAATTGGGTGGCCGAGTGGACAGTGGTATTATAGTTGAACATGGCCATCGGGAGGTATTGATCCCAGTCATGATAAATCGACACAAACGAGTGTAAGTATTCGACCAAAGGGTGATGAGAGCGCTCCAGGGAACCATTTGACTGCGGGTGGTAGGCGGACGTGAGAACTCTCTTGATTCAGAGAATCTTAGCTAACCGAGACAGGAGTTTGCTAGTAAACGCGGTTCCTCGATCCGATAGGATGACCCTTGGACATCCGTACAGGCAAATAAAGTGGGTCACCAGGGTCTCGGTGATAGTGGAGGTGCGAATGTCCAGTAAAGGGACCGCGCAGCAGCATTTCAAGAAGTTATCCTGGATCGTTAGGATATGAAGATTGCCGTCTGGAGTCATTTCCAGAGGGCCGACAGTATCGATGGAAATCTTCTCGAACGGTTCGAGAGGCGTATCCGTGATCACTGCCGGTTTCTTCTTCCTGATGCGGCCGAGCTTTTCGATCTGGCAGGTCTGGCAGCTTTGAACATACTCATAGATGTGCTGCTTCATTCCGGGCCAATAGAAACGCTGTCGAATCCTCTGATAGGTCGTGACAACGCCCTTATCGCCTCCCACTGGTGTATCGTGATTCTCCTGGATAATTTTCAGCCGTTGGTCCTCGGGGAGATTTTCTATCTCACCTCAGGTTAGGGTAATCGCCATCGGGCTCGTGGTGAACACGTGGGCCAAATAAGGGCGAATGTTTACGTGGATCTCTTCGCCGCTCTCGGCCATTCGAAACGATCGCACGTTGTAATACTCGAAGGCAAGCCTGAGGTTGTTCAGAGCGAGAAGAATCTGTTCCGGCATGGGTTTGTCGAAGTGATGTTTCTTGACAAACACCGTGAACACTCTGTGCTTGCCAAGAGGGGTGGTGAAGACCTGTCCCACTGGGGGATTTTCCGCCTTGAGGTCATCTACGGATATGTAGTGGACAGCTTGTAACAGCTTGCTGACAGGTTGAGCAAGCTCACGATCAGCCGAGAGGAAGTGGACGACGTTATCCCGGGAATACGTGAGTCCATCCCGGCTAACGGTTATTGTAACTGCCTGCGAGTCCTGCAGGTTGCGCGTAGAAGTGGAAGGTTGTAGAGTCTCGATGTACGAGAGATAAGGGGGGAGACGTGGATAAGGTACTAGGACCGGCACTCGTCTCCTGCCCCGGCTAAGCACCGAGTCTTCCACGCCCCGAGAAGAGTCAAGAGGAATCGGTGAGGTCTGTGAGTCATTTGGCTCCGTCGGGAGGTTTACCTCTGGGGCCGTGGCCCCCCCAGTATCCGATCCTGATGGTTCG
Source organism: Chelonus insularis (assembly GCF_013357705.1). Lineage (NCBI taxonomy): Eukaryota > Metazoa > Arthropoda > Insecta > Hymenoptera > Braconidae > Chelonus > Chelonus insularis. Next base: position 157,664 of record NW_023276351.1, on the reverse strand, counting down.
GGAGTGGGTGGGACCCGCGTTGCTTGCTGCAGGGAGGGCGCCGAAGTGGCTTCTGACCCGCTTTCCGGCTGCTTAGCGATTGTCTCCACCCCCCCCCCTCTCCTCGGAGTCTGAAAGCTCGGCGCTCGGCATCTCGATCACTGCTGGAGGAGGGGTTGGTCTGGAAGCTCTTGTACGCTGGGTGCTTGGTGGAGTTGTGTGGGAAGAGCTGGTTGAGGGTTAAGTGGATTGCGGACTTGCAGTGTTCCCCCCTTCGCGTTGTTGTCTTTGTTTGCGTCTCCTAAGTCTTGACGCTATCGGGTCGGTTACTTGTGACGCTCTGGGACGGTTTTTACTTTCTGGTAGTCGGCCTCGTTTTCTCGGTTCACCTCCGTTACCGTTGGTGACTGGTAACGCCGTTGGGTTACCGCCGCGTATCAGAAGGGCGGTTGGAGGGGTTAGTGGATGCTCTTCAGGAGGAGGGGCTTCGGTGGCCCTTGGGTTTTCGTCCTCATTACCGACCGGACGGTACAGCATGGTTTGTTTACACAAGGCTTCCTTTATGCCGTCAAAGGCTAGTTAGGCCTCCTGAGTCCATACATAGGACTTTGACTTCTTTGTTAGGTCTGTAAGAGGCTTGACTCGTTCGGAATAGTCGAGGATAAACCTTCGCAGGTAGTTTCCCAACCCTAAGATTTTTCTCATCTCGGTAAGGTTTCGGGGTTGGGGGGCGGCTTTTAACGCGGGAACTTTGTCAGGGTCGGGCTTAATGCCATCCGTGGTGATAATGTGGCCCAAGTAGTTGACCTCCTTGCATAAGAAACGGCACTTGGAAGCCTGGAGTGTAAGTCCTGCCTCCCGCAGACGCTCGAAAAGTCTGCGCACTCGGACGCCGTGTTCTTGGAGATAAGAGGTATGAACAATCGTCTAGGTAGACGAAAAGTTCAGTGCCTTTCGAGCCCGAAAGTACCGAATCCATCATGCGTTGGAACTCGGCCGGAGCGTTGATTAGACCAAACGGCATCCGGATGTATTCCCAGTGTCCGCCGGGGGAGGAGAACGCAGTTTTCGGGCCATCGGCCGGGTCCAATTCCATTTGGTGGAAACCACTGGCCAGGTCGAAGACGCTGAAGTATTTAGCGCCCCCAATTGGCCGAGGATCATGGTTATATCAGGAAGAAGGTAAGCATCCCCAATTATCTTTCTGTTAAGTGCGTGGAAGTGAATTACCAGACGCCATCTTTTCCGACCTTTCGAGTCGGCCTTTTTGGGGACTATCCACAGTAGAGAGTTATACGGGGAACGGGAGCGCTTAATGGTTTTCTGGGCCTTCATGGCGTTTACTTGGGTTTCAATCTCCGCGGCAAGTTCCAGGGGCCAGCGATATTGCTCTACCTTGACAGGCTTGTCGTCGGTGGTTCGCATTCGCACCTTCCTGGCCCTATACTTGCCCACTTCTTCATCCGGGAGAGTAAAGAGATCGGGGTTTCGGCTCAGAAGAGAAATGACATGCTGACGTTCTTGTGGGGTGAGGTGACTTGGCCATTCGACCTCCCTCACAAGGATGTCAAGTCGAGTACGGGACTCTCAGTTGGGCGGTAACTCCTGGCGATCGTCTGGCTCATCTTCCTCGGTGTCTGTAGCTCCGTCATCCGAGAAAGTGACCTCCTCGAGCTCCTATGGGGAAATCCCGACTTCCTGGGAAGAGTCGGAAGTGTTAATGAGCAGACAGGTGGCGCAGTTGTCCTAGACGATGTGGGGAACAGGTTGTACCCAACATAAAATTAAGTCCAATTATTAATAACAATTATTTATTTATAATTGTTCTGACTTGGAGGGGCCCAAGTCAGTTAGTCAGGAATAATCAAAATTTCGTAATGCCGGACTTGTCCACCGGCGCTTCAGTCAACTCACTGGACCAATCATCGGGAAGTATTTCCCTCATGGCCCAGAAGGCAACTCTACGGCCCTAGTGACGCCAACAAGCACGCGGTCGAGCACTTGTGGCGTCAGTTAGCTCCAGGCAAATCACGCGGTCAGCTCTGTACAAGTTTTCGCAGTCAAATCGTAGTTTTTTGCAGTCAGCTCACTCGTTGTACAATAACGTACGGTCAAATAGACTCAGACAGCTCTCACGAAGAAACGTGAATCATCAAATTACTCTCATCAGTGCAAGTGGTCCAGTATATTCAGTTTGTAGTGTCTTTGGGCGCGAAGCTGAACTGGCGTCGACGCCATAGTGCCTCACGGACATTCACCTATACATCGCTCCCCCGAATAACTCTGGTGTATACTGTGCTATTCACTGTTTTTTGAGACTATGTTATTTGGTGACAAAATAACCATCAGACAACTCAGAAGTGTATGAACAATTAATGTACAGTCAATTCACCTAACCTCAGTGATTAAGAATTTCCATTGTTTAAGTTAAGTGTTATTGTTGAATAAAAACTATAAAACTCAAGCAGTCTGTGTTAATAAACTATATTTTTGAACCTTCTAGCATCCAACCTTTTCTTCTTATTCTGCTCTTAATTCATACAGTCCACTAGGTTTCAGTTTGCTCATTCGGCCGACTCGAAGTCAGAACAATAATCAAACGACTACTATTGTTACATTAAATTAACATTAATTGCACGCGATGCGCATAAGATGTACGTTAGATTCAAAACTATAGTATCATATATATTAAGGTAGAAAAGTGGGGGAAATAAAGGCTGATCCCCAAAGTACCCTCCTCCAAGTAACGGAGTTAGGGCGCAAGTTTTTGAAAAGAAAAGAAATGACAAAACAGGATTCTTAAACTAACAGTCTTTAAATTGCAGTTGCACTCTTTTTTTCTTTGGTCCAGGATATGTACGAAGTGACGATGAGGTAGCTTGACTTGACGAAGCGTTGGCTGATGTTTGCGGCTGTACTTGAAACCCAAAAAGTTCCTGAGTACTCAAATGAGCCGGTTTTAACCTCTCAACGTTGACATTAGATTCTCGTCCATTAATATCCAGTGTAAACACTTTGTCACTGACTCGATTTAAAACTTTCAAAGGACCGGCATATGGTTGATCGAGTCCTTGCTTGGGAGCGTCTTGCCGTACGAACACATGTGAACATGTATAAATATCTTTATAACAAAAGGTATTTGTTTTGCAGTGATGACTTGCGGGCGCAGGTTTCACTTTTCGCATATGAATACGAAACTCTTCCAGAAAGATATTTGGATCTGATGGCAGATCTTCGTGGGTAAAAAATTCCCCAGGAATTCTTCTTGAGAAACATCACACCACATCACTTTATGCTGCGAACCAAACGTAAACTTTCGTAGCTTCAATGAGATCGTTTCGTCGTTCAGGATATCCTTGAGTTCCGGATCAGCAGCTTGTGCTTCGGCTAAGGCATTAAAGTCAATGATAGTAGGCAAACGAAGTGGTTGATCTGAGCTAGCAGCATCTATTCTTGAAAATGTGTCTGCTACAATGTTTTCAGCACCTTTAACAGTCTCTATTTTTGTAGTAAACTGACTTATGAAGCTCAGCTGCCTGGTTTGACGTGGCGAAGCCTTGTCTGACCTTTGTGAAAAAGCATGTGTCAAAGGTTTGTGATCAGTTCGAATTACAAAATTATATCCTTTTATCCACGGTCTAGAAAATTTCACAGCGTGATATATTGCCGTTAGTTCTCTATCATACACACTATATTTAACCTCTGCTGGTGTCAACTTCTTAGAGAAAAAACCCAGTGGTTTCCAATCTTCATTGTTGTTAGTTCGTTGTTCTAAAACTGCACCAACTGCTACATTAGATGCATCAGTGGTCAGCCGGAGCTGCGGTTCACGTGCTGGATGAGCTATCAGAGCCGTCTCAGCGAGACTGGCTTTGCATTGTTCAAAAGCTTTGAGGGCTTCGTCTGTCCACTCAACTGGTCTCATGTCTCTTTTACGAACGTCTCCTAGGAGAGCATGAAGAGGAGCTTGAAGAGTTGCTGCATTTTTGATGAAACGACGATAAAAGTTTATCATCCCTAAAAAAACGACGAAGATCTGAAATGGTTTGAGGTTGTTTGAATTCCTTGATGGCTTTGACTCGATCAGGCAGTGGCTTAGAACCTTCTGCTGTAATTAAATACCCTAGGTACTGGACACTTTTGGCGCCAAACACACATTTTTCTTTTTTAACTGTAAGACCATAATCTCTAAGGCGTTCAAGAACTGTTTTAAGGTGTTTGCCATGCTGCTCTTCATCTTCTGAAGCTATGAGAAGGTCGTCCAGATAAGCATGAACAAAATCAAGACCTTGCAAAACTTGTCTGATAAATCGCTGGAATGTCTGCGCAGCATTACAAAGCCCAAAGGGCATAACTAAAAATTCAAAAAGGCCAAAAGGCGTTATCACAGCTGTTTTGGCACGTCCTCGGGATTTACAGGTATTTGATGATATGCTCTGACAAGATCGATCGTTGAAAATACTCTCTTCCCATGTAGAATTGATGTATAATCCAAGATGTGAGCTACAGGATACCTGTTAGGAACGGTCTGTCGATCTAAACGACGATAATCGCCGCAAGGTCGCTAATCGCCATCTTTTTTTGGCACCATATGAAGTGCACTAGCCCAGGGACTGCTACAAGGGCGGCAAATACCCTGATCAATCATGAACTGATACTCTTCTCGGGCTTTTTTTAGTATGTTGGTTGTCAGTCGTCGAGGTCGTTCATGGACTGAAGGTCCAGTTGTTGATATGAAGTGCACAACGTCATGTTTTGCTGAAGCTTTATGTATAGTGGTCCCAAAAACTTCAGGGAACTGCTTAAGAATAGGTGCATAGGGCTCATCTTTGTTTATAGTAGAGATACCAATAATGGAGGCGAGCTCTAATTTACCGCCTGCTCCAATACCAGTTTCTATGTCAATAAGCCGGCGATCTGTAATATCGACCACCAAGCAGTATCGATAAAGTAGGTCAGCACCAACAATGCCGTACGGTACATCTGCGACTCTGAAGATCCATCTAATAGCACGTTTAAGACCCACGTTGAGGTTAAGAGCCTTCTAACCGCAAGTAGCGATACGAGTTCCATTGGCTGCGTATAATTTGATATCCGATTCAATTGTTTTATCTAAACGGGTAGCAGGAATGACTGAGACTTCTGCTCCCATATCGATAAGAAAGCGTTGTCCGGTATCACGGTCATAGATAAATAGACGACGAGGTTTATTACCATCATCAGCCACCGCCGCTGACGATAAAACTTCCTAGTTTTCCTGCTTGTCCTTGAACTCGCACGGCTATGCACACTTCCTAGCCTTCTCACCAAATTTGCGATGATAGTAGCAGAGTTTGCTATCTCCTGATTTCCGAGCTCGAGAGCGGCTCCTCGACCTTGACCTATCGTGTGATGCTGACAACCTTTTCATGAGCTGATTAAGCTGTTCTTGGAGCTGAGTTACTTTTCTTCTAAATAACTTTCTTTGTTAGTCTTAGGCTCCTGTTCTACTGCTGCTAATTGTGCGGGATGACTCTGTGGAAGGTCCCAAATACGGTCAGCCAGTTGACTAACAGCATCCAAATCCAAAGTCTCACACGGAATTAAAGTCAACTGCATTTGCCGTGGAAGGAAATCCAACCGGATCATCCGTACGGTGCGTTCATCAAGCTTCCCATTGTTCAATGACTTAATTTCGGCCAACAAGGAAGAAGGTTTGCGATCAGCTAGAGACAGGCCTGTAATCATCTTACGAAATTTTTTTTCATCGGTCTGCGAATAATGGTTAAGTAATGCCTGTTTGATCGCATTGTACTTGTCAGTAGCTGGTGGATGAATAACTAACTCTTTAATGAGAATCATTGTAGCTTGGTCGAGCTTGCTGATCACAAAACTACTTTTGGAAGCGTCTGAAGTGATACGATGAGAATAAAACTGTGCTTCCAACGCACTGAACCACAGCTCAGGTTCTTCAGACCAAAAGGTTGGAAACTGCAGGCGTTGAATAGTGCTGATGGCAGGATCAGTACCTGTAGCAGAATTTGGTTGTTGTCCTGATGACATAGGTGCAGTCTCGCCCTGTTGTAGATTCATATCATTCTCGTTAGTCATATCTGCTGTTGTTCCTCGATGAATTTAAAGACGTAGATAATGGCGGCTTCTCACGCGTTGAACGAAATAAACGTAAACGTACGTAAATCACGTCGGGGTCACCGAATGTGGGGAACAGGTTGTAACCAACATACAATTAAGTCCAATTATTAATAACAATTATTTATTTATAATCAAACGACTACTATTGTTACATTAAATTAACATTAATTGCACGCGATGCGCATAAGATATACGTTAGATTCAAAACTATAGTATCATATATATTAAGGTGGAAAAGTGGGGGAAATAAAGGCTGATCCCCGAAACGGCGACTACCGCCTCGCCCAGCAACAGGCCCTTACCCAAGTTGACCTGGGGCAAATAGCCCTCGGTAAGTTCGGTTTCCAATAAGGGTACCGAAATCACCATGCGGGATCGAGGTGGGATTATATATTGACTCGAAGGTTTACATGTTCGAGAGAAGTAAATGGTGTTGGCCGGGGCGGATTCAAGGACCATGGTCTGATCCGCGTAGGAGATTTCGGCCTTCTCTTAGCAGAACACATTATTACCGATGATTCCCACCCCCTCAACGGGGATTTCCAGGTCAATGACGTGGAAAGTGATGTCTACTCCGAACATTCGGAGACAGACGACTCCTATGGTATCCACATGGTCCTCGCCAATCCCCCAAAGACGTAGCAGTTGAGTGAGGTCAATGGGAACGCCTGGCCAGAGAGCAAGGAGACGAATTAGACTCACATCAGCTCCAGTGTCCAGGAGAAACGCTTGTTCGTTGCCGCGAAGGTGAGGGCTTCGGGAAAATACCCGGGGCCCGGGTGACGTGGCGTGGGTACGTTGCACCCATACCTTACGGATCTTAAAGGGGATCGGCCGAACCCCGTGGTTCTTTAATACCATAATATTGGACCAGTATGAGAGCGTGGCTTGACTCTTGGCCAGGAACGAGTCACCTAAGATAGCTTGATAGGCGCCAAGGGGATGAAACTGCGATTGGAGCCAGAGTCAAGAAGAATCTCAAAGGGCTTGAAGAAATATTCGTGTTGGAAAATGGTTACTACCGGGCTTCCGATAGTTACTCCTCCGTCTCTGCCTGAACCGCAAGGGCGGTTTTTAATTCGCCGACAGAGGAGGAGGGATCGGTTTTGAGGGCGCCCGCCGCTCCCCCCTGTGAACGGACGCTCTTCGAGTTTAAAGTTTTCTCCAATCTCCCGAGGCGCTCCAGGACCGATTCTAGAGCTTGATTAGGATTTGAAGAACGGTTCAGGGGGGGGGGCGGCAGTTAGGAAAGAATGGATAAGGAAAGGGAGCAATGGCCGGGGGCTGCTTCAGGGTAGTGGCGAGGACTTGTATTTGAGTGGTGAGCTCTTTGATCATTCCTTTACAAGCCTCGAGTTCGTTCACGGCGGGTTTAGTTGCAGGGGACGCTCCACGACTGCCTGAAGAAGTGGGCTTAGGTTCCGCGAAAGAGACCTTGCGGGTGTTGTCCCCTTCTACACGTTTCGAGTCCGGCTTAGGTTCGGGTTTGGATTCGGACTCGGATCGGGACCTAGAGGATTTGCTTGTGGGTCCAGGAGTAGGGGACCGCGAGGAAGGCCGGCGGCAAGGAGGAAGCGGGAAGAACGCGAACGATCTCTTCTCCTCCCGACGCCGGTCGTAAGGTTCGCGGTCACGCCGGGCGTGATATTCATCATACCTAGAATGGTGAGGCTCTCGGGAGTCTTCCCCGAAATGACCATCCTTGATGATAACCACCCCCCCCCGCGTGAGGATAATAGTCCTCCGCAGAAGGGCTTTGCGCGTAAGTCCCACGGCGCACACGCTTATAGAAGTCGTCGAGTGTTAGCTCATGGAGCTCTACACATTGATTAATGGAAATCCGGAGGGCTTCAGGAAGGTTGTAGAATAGGACTTTAACAGCATCTTTAGAGAGTCGGCGAAAAAGAGCACGATTATCTTGGCTGTCGCCCATGACCGACTCAAAAGATGTGAGGATGTCCTTAATTTGATAGTAGAAGTCCTCAACGGACTCCTCCCTTCCTCGCCGCAGGCGATGGATCTTATTCATGAGGAAACCGATCTGGTCCCTGGGGCGATACTTTTTTCACAGTGTGTCCAAGATTTGCTGCACTGAGGTCAAGTTCTGATCTTCTAGATATCGGCGCGCGGGCCCATGAATACGGTTAAGAACATGGGCAACGTAACTTTCTTGGTTTTGACCGGGAACCATATAAAGTTATCGGGTAAGCGCTTTATCAAACTCCTCGTATGTAGGTGGACGACCATCTCCGTAGAACTCCGGGAGAGAGGAGGCGAAATCTTTCGCCGGAAAGTATGACCTCTCGATGGAGCTCGTGGTGTTAAGAGTCGTCTCATGCCATTGATCCTGCGTGCCAGGGGATCTCGGTCCTGGCTGGCAGCCCCATGTTCGTGTTCCTGATCGCTGAAGTTTATTTCCTTACTTTAGAGGGAGCCGGCTATTTCAGTAGTAAAGCGGGTTGTGCGCAAGGGAGCTACTTACAAATGTATGCTTAAACGAATAAGGATGGCATGCAGAGAAGCAGGAGGAACGGGAAAAGCGTATATTGTCTAGAGCTTGTAGCAAGCAAAAAATGAAAAATAAGGGTACTCAATATTAGCCTACAACTTAACAATTGATATGAAATAGCGAAAAGAATCTTTTTCTGGATAAATATCGGTGTTTAGTCACGGCTCGGGCTGTCTAGGGCCTAAAGAAGGCTAATAGCAATCTGCAGACGCGAGGAAAAAGAGATGGAAGTATCGTTATTGGAGGGTGGATCGACTAACGCGATACTATGAGCTCGATGAGGCCGCGGGTTCACTCGAGTGATTCCTTTCCGTCAGGAAAGAAAGGGGTAAGCCCGCGTTGCCGATAGAATGCTCGAATAAGCTAGAGAGGGTTTATCTCTGGCTATTTAGAATGGTAAGGAAACCCTAAAAACGCTAAGATCTATAAGACAAGGTTTTGAGAAAAGGAGATCCCAGCATCCAGTATCCCGTTACGTTTCTAGATCAGTTAAGGTTTACTGGGATAGCACTTCTCCTACACGATGTTGGCGAAAAGTGGGAGTTTGGCGGACAAATCTCCATGGAAATGTCCCAAAAAGATGTCTAATCGTCTAAACAGGTTCAAGAATGACCCACTAATTGTTCCACGTAATTTCAGCTATGTAGGCCTTAAGTAGGATCAAGTAGGTCTAAAGGAGGTCTTATCCACAAAGATCAGAAAAGGCATGAAGGACCTACGGAGGATCTATTGCACTGGTTACCGCGCCGCTAATCCTCACGGAACAAGAGAAAATCGAGAAAACCTCCGAATCGCGTTTATCTTGATTAATTGATCAAAGGGGTGCGGATAACAAAAGAGCAGCTTGATTGGCACGGAGTCACCTCGTCAAAACCCAATTTCCCAAAACCCTAAAATCTTGGAAAGAAAAGAAGAAAAACAAACAAATTTTATTTATAATAAAATATAATAATCCCTATATTATAATCCCATTCATTTTTTTTGCAACTCCGTCTAAAATGTTAAGCAACAACGTTGAGTAAATTGACAGTAGCAACAATCCGCGATAAATTAATTCAGAGTAGTTATAATAATATAATGATCATATTACGCCTATATTATTAAAGCTAATATAGGATTATCACTATTAGTTAATAATTATTAATATAACCATAAACTCTAATACTAATTAACTAAATATAATATACGTATTAATACTCGATCTGGTATTAATTGATCGTGTCCGGTGTCGATAATTTAGGGATTCAGGACTGGGAGATGAGGATTTAAAATTTCCGAAAGTATTAACTCGCTGGGAATAATAAGTTGAGAGAAATAAAGGAGACAAAAATATCAGTGAGGCCAATCCATTAGAAAGACTGAACTAAAGGAAATGAGCGGAGGGAAAAAAAACTTATTTTTATTATAATCAATTAAGTACTAAAATAACCCCTGTACATTACGCGGTAATTAATTATCAATAAATAAACGGGTTGGTTAAATTGATTCTGTCGCTGAAGAAATGAACAAGGAGGTGTTAAATCGTAAGAGGGCGGGGCCGGTTAATGCCCGATGCACGGACGTATGTAGATCGCCGAGCAACTTAAAAAAAGTGGGCGTGGCCTTCAAACCTTCAATTTCTCTAAAAGTTGAATAAAGTGACAAGATTTAGTGACCTTCTGAAGCGAAAAGTTAAATAAACGATTTATTTAAGCTTTAAAATTTCCACCAATGTGATAACTATTATTTTATAAGATTTTTTTAAAGCGAGAAACTAGAAGTGGATTTCTCGAGAGGCAGGCTTTGACTTGGCCCAGCAAAAATCTGAGTTAGAGCTTTAATAAAGATTTTGTAAATTTTAAAAATGGAAGAAATAACTTGTTGAGGGTCCTGTGAAACTAATTGAACCGAAGAGGATCCTTTTTGCATTTAATATTAATGGATTAGAAAAGAAGAAAGAACCCCGGATGCAGCCTACAGCTGAGAGCAGCGCGATCCGACGGCAACTTTCTTCCGTTTCTAGCGCCATCGACTTTAAAGGGATTTAAAGATGAAAACTAGAGGCAAGGGAATTCCAAGTCGGCGGGGACTGTTTGAATTTCAATTTAAATAATAATAATGTTAAAAGGGGGAAACTGATTTCGTTTCGTTCGTAGGACTACTGGGGTCGATTCAAAATTCATCAGCGAGCGATTTTATGGGGACAGATCGCGTAAAACAATAAGATAAGTTGCGGCGGAGCCTCCGTAACTGACAGGCTTAGAGTATTACATCGACTTTAAACCATGCTATCTTATAGATAAATGTGTTTTATATATCTTATATTAAAAATTGAGTAATGATGGATGAATTTAACTGAAAAATATTTTTTTTTTTTATATTTGTTTTTTTTTTTATAAATGCTTATAACCGCGAGGAAAAGTTTCTTTTCACAAGGAAACAAATCTTTGCAAGAGTGGAGAAGGTCAAGGATTCACATCAAATCCCACCGCTGCCACCAGAAAACTAGCTGTTATGTCCGACTAATTTAAATAATTATATTTTGTAAAATTAAAACTTTAATGGTGAGACTATGGAGGGAGAGAAAAGGTGATTGCGGGTAGCGTGTGGAGGGGGAGAGGCGTCGGACAGGGACAGGTAGTTTTGCTACGGAGGGAAAAAAAAACTTCTTTTCCTCTTTCTTTTTTGTTTGATAAAGAAAATTTCTTAGGAAACGTTAGAAGAGCTCGCGCTCTTCTCCCCTCTTGCTAGTGATGATTCCCGGTTTGTCTACCATCCTCAGGCGTTGCTCAAGAGGCAATGCCCTATACTCTGGGCAGACTACAATGAAGTGACCACCATTACAGCAGTCACAAATAAATCTACGCTCACTCGTTGTTGAATGTGACGAGCGTTGTTGATTGTCTGATTGCTTGATTCGTGGCTCCAGTTTTTCCAAAGTACGAATCCGAGCCAGTAGGAACTCATGAAACTCTGAGTAAATAGGCATTCGCTCAAGATTATTATCCTGAGTTTCCCAGAGCTCACGAGTATGCTGATCAAGATGTTTCAGAATGTAAAATATGAGAATTGTATCCCAATTCTTAGTTGATTGTCCCGGTAATTTAAGTGAATCTAATGAGTTGTCTACTATGGTGATCAAGGATGAGATCTTGGCTGGATGTAGTGCAGCTCTTTTAGACTCAGCAAACTGGCTGAAGAGTTTTTCCAGGTGAACATTAATGAGCCTCTTGCGATTCTCGTACCTGGATTTGAGTGTCGCCCATGCTTTTGTGAATGATTCCTTCGTGTGAGGAAGGTTCTCTACCAGAGAGAGAGCTGGGCCTGAAAGAGCTGATTCAAGATAATTGAACTTGATGACCTCATCCAGACCAGGTTGATTGGCTATCATGGACTCAAATTAATCTCTAAATGACAATCAGGAGGCACTAGTCCCATGGAATTTAGGCACTGACAGCTTAGGAAGTCGGGCTAAAGCTTGTGCGACGTCAGATGCACCACTGGTTGATGTTGATTGTGCTGGAGGTTTCTTGGAAGCTACTTTAGCGGATATCATGAAGAAGTCTGAGACTGATTTGTTGAATGTCTCAAAGACATCATCCACAATGTACGGATGATGAAATTGAGATGGTGGCCAAACCTCCTCGAGCACTTGATGTTCTGAATTGAAAGACTCGTGCAACGCTGTGAGTTGTTTTTCCACCGAGAGTCTTTCTTCTTTAGTGATTGTCTGTTGTTGGTCTTTGATTTGTTGAATGAATGACTGGGCTAAGCGTAGCCGAGCCATTTGAGACCTAATTTTGAAGGTCAATTGCACAGGTAGACCTGGATTCGGTGGTGTAATTGTCTGTATAGTACTTTTCGTAGTTGATCTCCGTTGTAGCTAGAGATCTAGCTTATCAACTTGCTCTTCTGGGCTCCCGAACTCCTCCTGACTGTCGTCAGGGCTGAACGTGATTTTTGGTTGAGATTTCGAGGTCTTGGACTCTTGGTCCTCACTCTTCTTGAGTTGGTCGGTCATTTTGAGCACTCACACATTTGATTGTCCATGTTAGTGTCACTGATGGCACGAAAAATTTAGTACTTCACAACCGAAAGCTCTGATCCGGCTCGAAGGACCAATAAAATGTTGAGAAAATCTCAACTTGTGAATTAACCTGACTGTTTAAGGATAAGGATGATTGTGCCGAAACAGAGCAAACGGAAGTCAGGTTTTATAAAAAATAAAGTATCTTTATTTTAAGCACTAACAGGTACACTAAGTATACTGACAAACTTGAGTTGTTAACTAGGAAGACTGAATGTCGCTCAAAATCACTGAATGTCTATTTTTAATTCTTGAATCTGAATTGAATGTCCAAAAAACTACTCAACTTGGTGTGTTCGGTATTATTGACCTCCCACACGAGCTCAGCACGCTTCTCAAGTTGAGCAAGAATATGATTGTGCACGTGGCGTTAGCCTATCAATGCAATGCAAAATGAATTTGATGAAATGTCTTGAATTTACAATGAAATATCGTGAAATATTACTTGATTATAGATTTAGAATAAAGCCTGAATGTTTCTGATGATTCACAATAGCACTAGTACTGATGATTGACTCAAACTTGTAAGATTTGTTAAGAATGAATAAGAATGGCGTGTACACGTGAACGAGAACAGTGAAAGAATGGCGACAGGAACTTCATTAGTCAACAGGGACACTGAAAATTAGTCAAATGAGTGATTGGATTAAGAACTATTGATTATTTGGTCGATTGGTTGTCGACCCAGTCCTAAGATGACCGCCGAAGTTCCTGTCAGCTAGCAAATTCAAACTGAGAATTAATTAATTCTCAACAGATAAATATTTTGTTTTTACAAATATTTTTTTGCAGTTAAATACGCGAAATCTATTTTTATTATTTAACCAATATTCAACCGGTTTTCAATCAATATTCAACCGTCATATACGTTGGGATATATAAAAAATATTCTAGTTATTTTACCAGTTTTTAACTTATATTTAACTTGTTTTATTCAGTTAAATACCTAATATTTAACCTAGATTTTACCGTGAATATCCAGTTAAATACGCGAGTTATTTTACTGCTTTTTAACCGTTTTTTAACCGAGAAAAAAGGTTGAATTTCGGTTCGATTATTTAACCTGTTTTTAACCATTTTTCTACCAGAAAATAACTGGAATTTAACTTAAATTTAACTGGATTTTAACGATTTTTTAACCGTAGAATTTTAGTTCCTTGAAACTGCGAGGGTAATGTGTGCAAAAACGATATAGAATGTTATACTGCACTGATTAGTGGAAATGCTGCAGGACTGACATTACCAAAACTGATTATCTTCAATAATCAAAGAATGTCAGCCGCTATTGCTAAAAACTTTCTTGATGGATTCGTCATAGGAAAAAGTGATACAGGATGGATGACATGCGAGCTCTTTTATTCATACGTTGCAAATCATTTATACCCTTGGTGTTTGAAGAATAATATCTCATTCCCTATTATATTGTAAAATAAGACTCAATAACAACTTCGGAAAATTAGTAAATTAATTAAAATGTTTATTAATGATTGACAGCAATTAATTAAAAGTAAGAATCCGTGCGGTCAACTCAAGTCTCAGACAAAAACTGGAGATAAACAAACCCCTTTCCTCGTTGCTATAAACAATCTAATCGTCAAGCAATCGTTGTTAACTAACAGACTGTCGTTAGTCTAATAGTCATTAGATGGCGACATACAAATATTTTACAATATTATATGTAGATGGACATAGTTCACACTTAACTAAAGCCTTAAGTGACTTTTGTTGCAGTAAAAACATCGAATTAATAGCTTTATTAGCTAACGCTACTCATATAATGCAGCCAATGGTTGTGGCAGTATTCCACCCACTTAAAAAAAGTTATAATGAAACTATAAGAAAATGGAGATTAAATAACAATGGTGAACAATTAACCAAAACAAATTTTCCTAGTGTATTAAATGATGCGATTCAATCCATTGATATAAAAACTATTTTTAAAAGTGGGTTTGAAGGATGTAGTTCGTACCCATTTTCAGCAGAGTCTATTGATTATAGTAAGTTATGGAAGATTAATGAAGATTAAGAACAGAATAAAAATCGGCAAAATGAAGAAAATAATAATTTATCTAGTAGTAATTCGTCAGTAAAATTAATTCATATGATTGAATCCCAATTAAATGCAGAAGTTTCAGAACAATTTAAAAATAACAATTGTAATGTCTAAATGTATTTTTAATTATTTCATATAATTATTTAAAATATATTTTAAGAAAAGCTAAAAATGAATAGCGATAAACTTAAGGATTGAGGTTAACGATTATTACTCAAGTTATTTTTTTGAGTTTTCCTAAGATTTCGTTAAAATAGAAAGGATTTCGAAGAATAGTTGAGGAAGTCATTTTTTAGATATTTTATTGCTTTTGGAAAACCCACGTGGCGAAAAGCAATAAAACTCTAAAAAAAGAGTACGTGACGTAAGAAGAGCGTTAAGCTTTTCCAAAAAGGGAAAAGACCATGCGAAGGGACTTGTGCGCGCCTGAAGCAAGGGACTTCTAATTATGTCACATTCGACTAAATAAATACGTAAGGTTTGATGCATCAGTCAGTTGTCGGAAAAGTAAGATCGAGATCAGATCGTCGTGGAACATCTCTTGAAATCATTAGTCTTGAGTATTGTATTGATAATACTTCAAAGTTTGTAAATTTTTGCATGAAGTTTATTTGATCGTCAAATTATTTTTAAATTGATAGTTAAATTAATTCGCGAGAAAAAGTGAATAATTGCGCTGACTGGAACATCGACTAAGGACCAATTAATTGTAATTCATCTCGACCAGAGTAAAAGAAATCATCTGTTGGTAACGTTTAAATTGTTGTTATAATTTTTCAATAATTTTCGTTCAATAAAGTTTTGTTATTGTTTTTATATAAATCACACATTTTTACTTTCTCTATCGAAGATCCCCTCATCCCTGTCTATTGGTCGAAAGGCTAGGACTAAAAAGAGGAACTTAAAGTCTCTAAGGTTAAGCATATGGTTTACATATTGACACCTTTAAAGAGCAAAATTACATAACACAATTATGAATGGACACGTGCAAAAGAGTACAAAGAATTATATAAGTTATGGTATCGTTATACGGATCAAAACCAAAGTAAGTTACAATTCTTCATAAATTGAATATATAAAATACATATAAAATGGTAATGGAACAATTTTT
The DNA here is from genome assembly GCF_013357705.1 of Chelonus insularis. Classification (NCBI taxonomy): domain Eukaryota; kingdom Metazoa; phylum Arthropoda; class Insecta; order Hymenoptera; family Braconidae; genus Chelonus; species Chelonus insularis. The sequence goes on along the minus strand of NW_023276351.1, from coordinate 141,814 downwards.
GAATTTCTTACAGTATTAGTAGTACAAAATGAATCAAATGAAAAAGGTCCATCAGAAGATAGGAACACTACAGTATTAGAAGAAGTTTTACCACTTATTGATAATGTCTCAGATAACAACTATATTGTACTATACGAAGGAGGGGCTAGTCAAGATAACTTTGAATTCAATGATTTACTCACATTAAACTGTAAACATACAAGTGATCATACTTTGTTAAATAAACAGTTCTCTTCAAATCCCTCTCTTGCCACGAGCATTATAACTACACAAACTTCAAATGAGAGTCATGAAAATCAGTCTTATAAAAATTTAAATCATAATAACATGATCAATAGTGCTGAAATTTTTGAACAAGATGGAATGGATGCAAATAAAGAAAGCAAGATTCCTGAACAGGTATTTCTAAGTATCAACACTCAAAGTAATAAAATATTTGTGATAAAAATAGCTGAAATCAAATAGCATATAGATATATTTCATCGTGTATGGACAAACATAAATTCATAATATCACAGTGTAAATTAATTTTTTAAAATTAGGTAGTTCCTATTTGTGCAGAAAATCAAGTTGCCCCTTCAGATTTAAGTCTATTTTGTAAAAAAAGTAATGATAACCCTTTTACCGTCATAAATGGATTAGAGAAAGCTGATAGTTCTAATACAAGTGATAATTTATCAAATACACTTATTTCATCTAAAGATGAGAAAAAAGGTTGGTAAAGTTAATATAACATTATAAATTTTAACACAACAAACTTGTCAACTAATAATCCTTACAGATGTTGACAAAATTTTTGGGAATGAAATTGGAGACTATCTTTTTTATCCAGAATCGAAGAAAAAGGATTCTAAAAAAAAATTTCAAAAAAGAAGAATTACCACCTACGATTACTAGCCTTAAATGGAGGGAATGGAATGAGAAGCAAATTAAAATAAAAGAAGAAAAAGAAATGAAACAAAAATGATTAAACAAGAGCAGGGAAAAGTCAAAAAAGAATTACAAGCTAATTTAAATAAGATTAAACTTATTAAGGCGTCATTACAACAAGAATTGACAGAAATTCAGTTCAAAATTTAAAAAAATAAATCAGAATTAAAGCTACTCGAGCTAAAGCGAAAAAATAACAATTTACCATTAGAATATTCTGAATCTAAGGTATTACTTGACGAAATTGGTAATTTAAAAACTGCAATCCAAAATGATTTGAAACGAAAACTAGAACTTCAAGAACGTAAAGAAATATATATTGAAGAAGAAAAAAAAATTAAAAAGGAATTTGAATCTGATACTAAGTCTGTAAAAAACAAATTATCATTGACTTCATGTTAACGTTTTATTTAGTCTAAATTTTATTTTGCTTCAATTTCTATTGTTAGTACAGATAATTCTGTGTATTTAATAATTAGTGAATGTTTAACATAATTAATATAAAATAAATAAATATTAAAGATTAAATAAATAAATTAATATTAATATAAAATATTTTGTTTGTATAAATTTTATAATAAAAACTAAATTTTGTTTATTTATGCGTTTTTCTTCAATATCATCTATGATAATCGATAATTAGGTCTAATTTTATCGATAATAGATTCAGCCTGTTCGACGCCTATCGATAAATACTCCCCAAGTAGAGTTTAACAAAACAATTATTTTTTTAAAATATATAATATTGTTCAAAACTAAAAATATTGGATGAATTTTTACATTTGTCTTAACATAATTAATGCTTTATATGCACATATTTTTTAAATTAAATAAGATTTTATCCATATTATATGTACAAAAATCCTTAATCTATCGATAACTGGGTCAAGTACCTTAGTCATATGTGACTAATTCCATCCATCTAGACGTCATAACACTGTCACATTGGACCTCATCTTTCGTTTTGAATATTCAATGAAATTCGTTTACTTCAAAAAGATGAAGAAATCATAATCTGGAACATCTAAAGTCATACACGCTCATTTAGCATTTCTCAATCTACTGCAACTTCTGTCTGTTTTACTTCCGTATTCAAATCGGTGCGATACACGCATAAGCTAATTTATTTATACATTTTTTTTTATTTAACAGGTTTTCAACTTGTATTTAACCAGTTTTCAATTCCTATTTGACCGTGTTTATCTTGTTAAATCCTTAATATTTTTCTTATATATAACCGGGATCTAACCAAGCTTTAACCGCGTATATTCAGTCAAATACTAGAATTATTTTTATTACAAAAATTATAAAAGTCAGAACAAATTTTAATGACAAAAATTTAGAGCATGAATTATTCGATTTAGATCACTCAAATAAATATAAATCAAGTACATGAGTAGGAAAGAATGTAATGAAAATTTTACAAGAACGATTTAGGTCCAAATTTAGGAACAAAATGATAATGATTTATAACGAGAGCCGTAGTTCGAGAGAATACTTTTCCAGGGGTATCCAAAAACCTCCAAGAATCGGTGAAGTCCTGATCTGAATGTATGGTTGGTACTCAGTCCCCAACAACACCACAAGATCAAACCCAAAAGAGATTTTGGATCCAAAAATTCCAAAGGTGTGAAGAAGTACAGTCTGGTAGCCGTGTATCCAGGCCAACGTCCGGAAACCAAGAGATCGTTAGCTGCATTTTGCAAATAAATGTGGTGTCATGAGCATGACCCCACTCCCAATTAGAATACTTCGGATGACCTTGGGCGAGCGCAGGGTAATTGAAATAATATAAATAGGGCACGGGTCCCTAGTGCACTACAGACCAGATAAACAATGTAACGCTTCAGTATTGAACTGTGCACTCTATTTTTTTTTTCTCCTTCTAGAGCTAAAGTCCTCTCTGAATGTACATCTAATTGAAAACCACTTTGATCGGAATTATGTATGTTATCTAAACCATGTAATTAAATTTTCGAGTTTACATCGTTAACGAACACTTATAATGTTTGTTTCAATATTTTACAATCTTCAATCGTTTTTGATGATATGAATTTGTTAGTTTTACGAGAAACAATACGATAAGCTCTTTTAACTGATAGTATCCACATTGAAGATGCTTGAAAACGAAGATCATCAAATTGTGAATTTTTTTAAATCGGAATCATAGACTATCATCCAGTGTTGGAAATTTTTAATGGTGAAACAATGCATTACTTATTATTTTTATAATTCGTAATCCAAAATATTAGATTTGAGATTAAAAAATTAACCCGTTCTGCAAAGAATTGAGATTGAAGTTCAGAAAAAAATCCATAATAATAAAAATTGAAAAAAAAATTTCAATGAAAATTATCAGAATTAAAATTAATAAATGAATCCGCACTATAAATGATTGGGATAAAAATTAAAAAATTAACCCGCAATGCAAAAAATTCCAATTAAAGTTAAAAAACAAGTCTGTAATGAAAATAATTGAAAGTAAAATTTAAAAAAAAAATCACAATAATTTCCATCAAAATTCAAATTGAAGAAATAATCTATAATCAAAAAACCAGCCATCAAAATGATAAAAGCAATCTAACTAACTATATCTATACTAATCGTTACGAAATTTTGCGGACAGGTGGAAGGGGTCATTAGGAGTGCTATAGACTATTTTTTGTCTAATTATTTTGTTTATAACAATTGAATTTATTATAAACAATTAAAAATAAGATCTATTCGATGGATTTTAGTTTTTCCAACGGAAAACGGCTGCTATGTTAAAAGTAACGTCACTTACCATCGGGCATAAGCCAAATCAGACTCGAATCGTTTATAACAATTGAATTTGTTATAAACAATCGAAAATGAGATCTTTTTGACGGATACAAGTTTTTTCGACAAAAAACATTTTTTTTACTAATATAACGTCACAAAAAACTACAATTAGTGATAACAATTGGATTTATGATGAATAAACGAAAACAGAATCAATTCAACAGATTTGAAGTTTTTTAATGGGAAATCGTTTTTTTGATGGAGGTAACATCACCAACAATCGGGCATAATCAAATGTAAACCATCAAAAACCAAGTTTGTACAATAAATTTGAGTTTATGAAACGGAAAATCTTTCTTCCTACTAAAATAACGTCACTAACGATGTAATATGGACTTTCAAGAACTTAATTAGTTCATTATTCCTTATAAATAACCGAAAACGCGATCTATACAATGAATTTGAGTTCTTCGAGCGAAAATCAGTAATATGTATGGTGTGATAAATGATTGAGAATTTACACTTGCGACTTATTGTAATGGAATGGTAGGAAACAATTTATTTACAACAACGTGGATAAATGTGCAGGTTCAGGGTAGTCCGTAATAAAAATTATTAAGATTGAGAGTAGAAAAAAATTTCTAATGAAAATAACAAGGATCAATATTGAAATAAATAATTAAATATAAATTTATTTACATTAAATGAAATGCACAAAAAAGACATATAGATTTAAAAATAGAAAAAAATAATAATTTTAATGAAATAAATACTTATTTACGTTAGATATATTTTTTTTGCAATTAGCCTATGCTCATATTCACTGCTCAAAATGTTCATCGGTTAGACGATCATACTTTGGTAAGTGCAACATTGTTGCATTACTAAAAAGCCTCTCTACTGGTGCTGACGATGGCAAAGGAGTATTATATTTTAGAAAAATTTTTCTAACTGACGGATATTTTTCCAACGAATCTAATCCTTTTTCATTACTCTTTAAATAACGAGTGACTTAAGAAGTAATTTGACCTTGAGATGATGATGGTTGGAAACTGTCAATTGTTGAAGATGGATCGCCAAATTCATGATCGTCATCTGAATCTTTATTAGTATTATCTATTAAGGTACCAGAATTCGTACCTTCAATCGATGCTTCTTCCGATACTGCATCCAAAAAGCGCTTGCGAATATTCAATTGTATCTCTTTCTCAAATGTAGGAAGCCAGCGACCTTTAAATCGTGGGTGAGAAATAGCTGCATCGATGTTCGTTTTTTAAAAATTAAGTAAACTTTCAAAATGCTTATCAATACTTTTAATCATAGCCCTTATTATAGGTTTACAATGAACAATTTTCTTATTCAGTTGCAACTTCTTTACTTTGTTTTTCAGAGATATTCTTTCAGGAATTAGCATGCCGTAATAACATTCATCAGCCTGCAGACGATCAATAGCATTCGCCAATGGAGTTCAGCATCGAAAGAATTCTTCCAAGTAATAAAAATCTATTTTAGTTAAGGGATTTTTCAATTGATTGAAACTATTATCTATTAATTTCTTCTTGACGCTTATCAGTTGTTGTAAGCAATCGTAGGTTGAGTTCCAGCGAGTTATAACTGGTCGTTTCAATGAAATTTTCAATTCAGATTTAAGCATCTCATTATTCTTTGGTGAACGTAACAACCTCCATAAACACGAACACTTATCCATAAGTTTATCGTGTTTCCGCTTTAGAGATGAATCGAGATCCATAGCTTTTAAAATGTCCTTTGAGGCGATCAAATTAAGAGTGTGACTCGCACACCTTATGTGTCCAGGTAGTTTGTATCTGTTACTGAAATCTTCATCAGGCTCAATTAAATGAGCAACATCAAAAGTTTCATCAAAAATACTATCATCGAAATTATTAGTATCATCATCATCTTCATAATCGATATTTTCTTTTTCTTCATCTATAAAAGTGAAGAAAATTGTATTCAAAATGATGATTAACACCAGGTAAGAATTAATGTTAAATTGGGTTTAACTGTACATTAGAATCTAATAATAAAATTGATATCAACTAATAAATATATAATAAATAATTTTTCACAAAGAAAAAAAAGTAAATGTCAATGTGTAACAATACTGATTATGACATAAATATTAAATAGTTTGCGATAAGTGTATCCCAAATGTCTCACTCACCTAATAAATATCTTGACTCTTTGATACCAAACTCTCTAAACGCTTTAACAAAATTGGAACCGTTATCTGTTACTGTGGCTTTTATTGATTCTGTTGACAAGTTAAATGTCGTATGAATAGTTGATAGATGATTTGCAATGGCTTCGAAAGTATGTAAACCAGGGAACCGTTTGCACGCTATAGCTGCTCTTTGTAATGTTTCGGGATGTATCTATTCGAGGACGATAAAAATATTTTTTTTATTAAAAAATTCAGAAAAATGAATAATTCAAGAAAATTAAATCACACATGATTAACGAAACGTTTTCAAAAGTTTGTGTCTGTATAATGATTATTTACAATACTTGTAGTAGGTTCAAAGAATTTATGTTTTCATCTCAATACAAATTGTTCAACAATCTTTGTCTATATAAAAAAATAAACTAATTAAAAATTTTAACGTTCTTTACCCAACTAACTGTAACACCTAAATATCTCAAATCAAATGAAAAAATTGTTAGAAGAACTCAATCAACTGTTCATTCAATTTCTGTATTAAACGAACTGACATTCAAAAGAATAATTAGGGAAATAGTATTAAAGGGACATTCGATTCGAAGGTTTTGTTTTTTAAGACCTCATGAATCAGAAATACAATTTTTCTGAACAAAACATAATTTAGTTAACAAACTTCATGATATAGTGATTACAAAAAATTCGCAGTTGATGAATGATTGTTTATCGTGGCCTTTTTTCTATCTATTTCTCCTATCTTATCACATAACACAAATAATGTACTAAAATCGTAAAAAAAAACTCAAGGTTGAAAATAGTTAAAAAATGAATATCGTTACGTACCATCGAAAATAGCAGCATAAATTTCAACACAACATTGCGAATATTCTCTTCGAATGTTTTTTGATTGAAAACACAAGACCAATGTTTCTTATTCTCGGTATACTCACTTTTCAATGTTTGTCGTTTTTCTTTCGAATATTCTTTGTATTGTGCATGGATATCTGGATGTTTTTTCTCTAAAAGAAGGCGAATTACAAGAGTCATCATTATAATAAATATATTAATAGTATTATTATAGTACGATAAATCACGAATAACAAGCTCGTCATTCGTGTCAAGTACACATCTCGAATGACTCAAAACATTGTTTTTGTTTTACTTTGAAAAATTGTGTAATAACTCGAATTAAATGTTTTAAATTGTTTAATTTCTTCAACTAATAGCATATCAACTATAAAAAAAAACGAAAGATTGTCAATAATAAAAAAGGTGAGATTTATTTCTCCATCAATGATCAAATATTTACTTTAGTTGATGCATTGTTCTGATTTTATTAGACTTTAAAATTATTACTTACAACAAGACACCATCTGCTTTTTTAAAAAAATTCTATGTTCATAGAACATGAGTGTACTTTTAAAATATTTCTCGTAGAACTAGTAGTTTATTTTATAGATTGAAAAAAGCTATTACTTATCTACATTCAAATTTCATAAATAAAACAAAAACGAGCCAAAAAAACTCTTTTTATATTTAACATAAAATTGTAAAATTAATCCATGTAAAAAATGTATATTCTTTGATGGAAGATATAACTAAAATGTGGTTTGATGAATCAATTGAAATATTAAATAGATAAACTCATTGATATTTGCATTATTAAAAACTAAGTCGTGACAAGTACATGCGGAAATGATGTATTATAGTTCTTTCGTTTTTTTATTATTGCAACATAAAATTTAGTCAACTCATCAACTAGTAATTTTACAAATAACAATCCAATATTAACACTAGTAATGTTTTGATTCTATTAGAACTCAATATTTTACACATAAAATATCATCAGAGCTTGAATTATTTCCCCCTTGGGATTTGTATTTCCAGAATCTAGATTGTTGTTAGGTGTTGATAAATTGCATTCTAATTTTTTTTATTTTATTTTTTGAAGCAAAGGTACAAAGGAAACTTTTCTACTGTTGCAGAAAATAATATTAAAGAAATCAAATGTTTTTCAATTTAAATAATATCCCAATACTTGAACAAGAGTGATATCAATGAAATATTTTATTGAGTGATCACAAAGCTCTTGAGGTAGTTAATAACTTTATAAAAAATTAATTATTTTCCAAAATAAAAATACAATTCAATGAGATTATTTTATTTAATATGTTTACTAAATTCAAACAGTTTTATAGTGTAAGTTTCATGCATATAGAAATAAAAATCTTCATTTTTATGATAACTGTGATCACATGAAGTCCAAAGTTTAAATTGTTCTTATCATCAACTTCATTAAACTCCTGGCATTTACTCTAAGAATATTATTTGAACATTCTTTCTTAATGTTGACGACAAAGAAAAAGTCTTTATAGCATGACTGACAATAGAAATTCTATTTAATAATACTCCTCTATTTGAAGACATTTGAATTGACTAATTACTTCAATTATTCATTTGTCGAAAAACAGACATTAATTGCATTAAAGTAAAATAGAAATCGTAAAAATCGTACTAAGAAAGTGCATCAATAGATGTGAAATATATTGATAAAAAATTCAACAAAAAAATTAATTATTAGAAAAAAAATTTTTTTTAATCAATTCAAAATCTTGCAAAGCTTTTTTTTCAACTATCAATCAAAATAAGAAAAGTTTACTCAACTTTGTCGAAATCTTGGCGTTTTCTGTAATTTCACTAATTTTTGTTTAAAAATACCTTAATTCAATTGTTTATTGAAACAAACTTAATTAAGTCTTACCCTGAGATGTGTTGTAAAATTTGATGTTGTTTGCAGACACCCTTTAATAATTTTTTCTGGCTCACAGAAGTTACATGTAGCTAAAATACTTCCGGTTAAACTTGACTTATCAATGATAACTGTATAATATTTCCCATCTAATGAAGCTGATTTTTTTATTGCAATTAACAATTTTTTGGTTTCATTTTCACTATCTTCAACATCATCATTATCTTCATGTCCATCACTCTCATTATCTTCAGCATCATCACTATCTTTATTTTCATCACTCTCATCATCTTCACTATTTCTATTATCTTCGCTATAGTAAAATTATAAAAATAATTTATAATTAAAATAATTTGAATTAAAGTTACAAAAATACTGTGTAATAAAAATAATCGGGGTTAAAATTTTCGAAATAATTTGTAATGGATCTCTAATGCATTACAAAAAGCAATGCATTATTCACAACACTGCTATCATCCCAGCATCGATAGCAGTTTTAAAATTTTCCAACGTATATTTGCAAATTTGAACTATTTTTTCTCTGTAAGTTCCACCTTGGTTTAATTGATGTACTCAGCGTTTTAATTGTCAAGTAGACTTTTTCAAATTTTTGCTTAACACTATCGATACTTCTCTTACCACTCCCTCAAAACTCGACTACTCGCAATTTATAATCATGACTTAGCTCTCTTATCAATAGTACATGCTCCATCAGACACTTTTGGTTCATGGATTGCAGATCCATATTCTTCGTCTTTTATAATGTCTAGTTTCCAATCCTTATATTGTTCTTGAAAATGTAATGCATTCTCTTCTATCATTTCGATATTAGTATACCCATTCATTGCGTTCAAAAATATCTGGTTAAAGTGATTCTTCAATTGTATTTCAGCATCATTTACAGGTGTCTCCATAATTTTCATAGTTTGAAATGTTGTTAAAAGTACCTGAATAACATTAATGGGGTTAATTTTTATTATCAACTATTGAATGTTACACAATTTTTAAAATAAAAATTAATAATATTTCTCTTTCGATCACACGATTTTATACGCACATAAAATTATGACTATTAATCAAAATTAAAGTAAATGCAAAATGCAAAAATATCCATTTACTACAGTATCAAAGATGAATACGAAAAAATAATGTTACAATTTTTTAAATGATCAAAATATGTCACACTCGTTCAAAATGCTAGCATTGAATAATCCGTACATTACAATTACAGAAATAATTTTCCTCCAAAAATTTATAATCCAAGATGTAATTAGAATTCGTTAGACCATTTTAAACACTGATACTTTTATATCATTTAACTGTTTTCGTTATTGAGCTATTTTTTATAAGATAAAGATTCAGCTCAATTAACTTGGATAAGGACAAGGGCTGTCGGTTCCATCAAAAAATACTTTTTAGTTTTTGAGTTATAGATTTTTTGTCATGCATTTTTTCGAAAAAAAGGAATAGTTTTGTTAGGCATCGATTTTGTTGGATCAGGTATTAAAACATCACTCGCAGTTACTTGCAGTCAAAAATTTTTAAACCATAACAGAGTTTTTCTTAAGAAAAAGGTAAACAAACAATCAATATTGATCATAAATCTCAAGCATTTTTTACGTGTATATAATGTAATATATTACAGTATACTGTATAAAATTAATTTTATACCGGATAGCTCTGTGATCAGAGTAATAGACTTCTACTTAGCCAGGCAGGGTTTGATCCCTGTCATAGATAATTTTAGTTTTTCTTTTTTTTGAGTGACTTTATATATTTATACATTCATTTATATATTTTTGTAAATTATTCTAAGCTGAGGGTGAGGAAGGAGTTATTATAAATTCTCTTTTTCAGTAAATTTTGTCTTTCAAAGAAACGCTTAAAAACAAGGAAATTAAATTTATACTTTTACTTCAAAACACCGAAAACCTAAAACATTTCTTCTAAAGGGGATCGGAGGAGGATACGAAAAAGCTGACATCATGTCTAAATTGAATAGTCTAAAATTGAAGAACGTAACCATCACCATGGTAACGAAATCAATGTAAAAGCGAACGAAAACTGACTATTATCACTTTATAGTACATATGAACAGTAACAGCCATGTTGGTAACCCATTTAAATGTAATCACCTTCTCATTTAGAAAATCAGATGGGAAAAACTAAGAAAACGTCGCATATTTTAATGCAAAAACTACCAGAACATCGGGCACGTCAGTGCCAACTGTCATGGGGGGTACAGATGCGTGAAATGCGAGCAGCCCCATGGTCCAGGCAAATGTGAAGTTACCATTAATGAAAACAAAGAGCTTTTGTTATGCGCCAACTGCGGCGACAGGGGGCATCCGGCATCCTACAGAGGCTGTACTTTCTTCAAAATACCAGAAGACCATAAAAAGAAAAGTCAACAAAAACATAACGTAGTGGAAAAAATAAAATTAAATAAGACTTACAGAACCGTAGATCCTAAACTCTCTTTTGTCAACGTCACCTAAAAGCAACGATACTCCAGAGAAGAGGAAACTGCTAATGACAAGCCGAGTAATCATCAGAACCAAACAGTAAGATCAACTGTAATATTGATGCACTCCTATAACAATTCAAAGAGTCTCTCATAATAGGAATAAAGAGATAAATAAATAAATAAAAGCTTGCCTAGGAAAACTCGAATCTGCTCAAACTTCACTTACGAGTAACATGTCTCCTATTTTCAATAACCGTAGAAATAACCTAGGGCTCCTGGCCATAAACGTGAACTCAATCAGCTTTCTCAAACGAAGATATGATTTACAGAAAGTGATAACTCATGATAACATTGACGTAGCTCTTATTTCAGAGACTGAACTGAGTGGGAACCATGCAACAACATTCGACAACTACAGCATAGTAAGAAGAGATAGACTAAAATCCAAGAGAGGCGGAGGAACAGCGATCCTCATCAAGAAATGCATTAAGCATACGGTGATCACATTTCGTAACGCTGACAACTTCAAAGTAATAGAACACACCTACATCAAGGTCGGAGTTAATAATAACTGTTTCTACTACTTCAGCCTATATGCTAATCATTCTGATACCCAATTATTTTCCAAAGAACTTAAACAACTGTTCATTAATCTCAAATTAATGAAAAATAATAACTTTTGTATTATTGCCGGCTATTTTAACGCCAGAAACATGTGCTGGGGAGATACTATAAAACATGATAGAGGTAAACAACTTAAAAAATGGGAGGACGATTTTGAAATAACATTCAAAAGCAAAGTTTACCCGCCCGCATCAGCAACATTCCCTAAATCAGGATCACTATTAGATTACTCCATCGCAGATAGAAGGATTGAATTTTTGATTGTTCATAACGATCAAATACCTGTCATAGCTTACAACAGCGATCATAACACCCTGTTTTTCCACCTGGATATAAGCTATCTTATGGTTAGACTTGCCGTTAACAATGACTAACTCATTGTCTACAATTACAAGTAAGCCAATTGGAAGAATTTTGGACACCTAAACAAGCAGTTTAAAGAAGAAGACGAAGCACCTGTGAACCCGAACCTGTCAATACAAGAAAAAAACATGCATATTGAAAAACTCGAAAACTTGATTACCGCAGCATATACCAAAATAATCCCAAAAATCAACTGGGACAAACGGAAATATCACGAAAGTTACAAAAACAATTTAATTGACAAGCTACACAACTTTAAATCATTTTAGACAACTAGATTACACCACAGTAGAGTGCTGCTACTTTGGCGGACCCCACTCTCATCCCCACCACAAAGTGGGGATGACTTGGTGTCAGCCGGAGCGGTTTCACAGGGAGGTTGCCGCGTAGCGCTGCGTGAGGCAACGAAATCATAGGTGGGGGGTAAAGGATTCATAATTCAATAATGTAATTATTATTTGCTAATTAACATATATACCTGTTAATTATTTAATGATTTTTATGTGATTTACCGCGAAACACCAAATTTTTCAATCTTTACTAATGGCGCATGCGTGCAGCGTCGCGCTTAGTGTGGTTTGCTGAAGGGCATTGACGCGACATCTAATGGTTTAGCGTGGCGACATAGCTCTCAGCAGGTATACTGTAAGCCGCGGCTATATTACCATGCTCGAGAGTAAAAGTGGAGAGACTGGCGCACGGTGGGACTGAATCCGATTCACGCTAGCTGAACGCTGTTTCGAGTGTTCAGTCTTGCCCGCTCGACGTTCGGGGCGTTTGTTGCTACCGCTTGTCGCGTGAGAAAATGAGATTGAAGAAGCTGCGGACGAACGCGTTGCCGTATTTACGGCCGCTACACGCAGATATGTATAGTCGGACTGAGAAAAGAGTTCCTCAGATGCTCTTTATGTGTTCTTGGACGCTTGCGCAGTAGTAAAAAACATGGTAGAAGGGGTAGAAAATCAGTGGTGCGGAGCCCGAAAGCATTGAAGCAACTGAGGAACTCTTTTCTCAGTTCGACCATATGCTCTAACTCCCTTTTAGTTGTAGGCGTGGCGCATGAGCAGTAAATTGTGCAAGTGAGAGCACAACAACACAGCAAAACATGAAGGCATAGATTTGATGCTACGAGCCACGTGTATTACACAACAATGCTTGACGCCGTTGCTTAGCAGCGGGGCGTGATGGCCGCCGCATATACACAAATAGTATTCTTGTGCAAATGTAATTAAACATAATAAGATACCCTATCATTTACTTCAATGTATGTTTACATCAGCCCAACATAATCATGACTTATAAATACATAGTAAAAATTATAAAAATACAGTGCTACGGTGTTGAAAGATGTTTTATTTATTACTTGTTCTATATTTAATAGGAAGTGTTGAAAACGCGTCTCTAATGCGGCGCTTTTTATTCTGTATAGCAGTTGTTTTTGTTTTACGATGTGTAACAACCTAATTGAAGGATGTTCGTCTAATTGCATCAAACGAAATTACTATAGTCGTCGTACGTTCACCAGTAGTCAACGAGCGTATTGTTTCATCATTAATATAATCACTATTTGTATAATTCAGGGTTACACCTTTTACTTTACATACTTTAGCTGTCGAACCATCAGGCTTTTCTACGATATAAGCATCAAATTTCGGGCCACCAGATATAAAAGATTTTATGTAACTGCCTGTACCATAGCTCTCTAGCTCATCAGTTAAATCACCCAGATATTTGCCTGTTTTAAGATCTGTACTATTTCCATTAGACATATAAATAACTGAGTCAGTATTACAATACAAAGCGCGAGCGCCTAATTTTTTTAGATAAGAATATAACTTCGAACGGGCTTGGGCTGTTGTGTAAGCTGCTATGACAAAATATCATTATTAACGCAGTATAAACCTGTAATATCGATCTCAGGATTTGTCAGTAATTCCATGAGCATAACACGATTACTTACTATTCCAGTTTAGTCCACGTTGCCCAAATTTACACCATAATGAATTTAGAAATAACTTTGCGACTGATTGCGAACCGGGATTATGTATTATTTTTTTCGTTTCTGATTTAATGCCTTCAGCTTTTCCATAATTTTTAACTTCCCAGTGGGAAGTTATAGTAATGGATCCGATTTTGCGAATCCTGAATTTTGACATACATCCACGTTTTAAGGCCCCCAGAGTCGAATATGACCGTTTTTCAGTGGACGTATGTGTGTATACGTATGTGCGTTCAAAATTATTTTTCGCCTCGATTATCTCGAGAACAAAAAATGATATCGACGTGGAACGAACTGCATTCGACACGTAATTGTGCAACTAAGAACTGATTAGGTTTTCAGCGAAATCGGTCCAGTAGTTTCTCATGCAGAATTAAAAAACTGGAAAAAATGGTAAACTACCTGAATTTTGAAATTTATAAATTATATCACTTTTTAGACAAAATTACGAAATCTTTTGGAAAATATGAAGATTAAATGTTTGTAATACTTGTATGAAAATATGATGACAATATTTCATCGAAAAAAAAATTTTAAAAAACAAAATCAGCAATGAAAGAATCGTAAACTCGTGTCAGGATTGAGAAAACAGCAATTAAGACGCTGTAATAGTCAATCATAATTGTTAATAATATGAAATTGTGTTCATCACAATTAAACATTGTTACTAACAAATGATTGTTGATCATTGTAATATTTAAATAAAAAGTTTTAAATTGTTATAAATAATAAGAATAGGGATCCGTGAAATTGTTCGAGGAGTAGAAAGACGTAGCCGTAAAAAGCTGACTTTTGAAGATATTCTGTAGCGTTCTATATTAAGTATCACGAATAATGATAATTCATGCTTTCCACGCTCACTCGTTGCTGCTGAACTTCATGCTGAACGCGGCAAAATTCGTGCCGGTAATCTACAAAAACGTTGGAAGATAATGTGTGACCGACGGTGTAATTTGCAACGTGAAGCAGTCTTAGAACTAGTAGGCAGATCAGGCGTTAAAATACCTCGTCAAGGCTGTGGCTTTGATGAAATCAATGCTTTCTAACGATATTTTGTCCACACTGGTACGGCTATTGAAGTGTTCGAGTTCCACACCTTAGGAAAAGGAAGTCCACCCTTACTCGATGTTCAGCAGGTCGTTGAGGAGCATTATGGTTCTATCAGCCAAACACTATTCATTTGATATTATCAGCAAACACACCATTATGAACCTATATTGAATCTCAGTGCGGCAATAGGTTCGGGTTTTTTTATACGGGTTGCAATAAAAGTTATGCTACGGCCCCCGCCTTACATCGTTCTTTTTCTAAATGTCCGCGGTGTGGTAGTGCATCTGTTTGTAAACCTGTAAAACAGCGAATGTGTGATGAATGTAATAGATATTTTATAAGTAATAGTTGCTATGATAAACATCTATTGAAGGGGTCTGCTTCACTTAATGGCGAAGATAAAGATTTAACTATCTGTAATCTAATACAAATTCGTAAAAAATGTTTTCATCTAAAAATATACAGTACATCTGGAACAAAACAGCATATGTGTAACGAAACTTTTTGTCGTATTTGTAATCGTAGCCGCTCAATGAACCATCGCTGTTATATAAGTCCACTTGATCCAACGAGGCCTCAAAAAGTAGTATTTTTATTTTACGATTTCAAAACACAACAGCACGAACATGTCAAAGGTGACAAAATGAAAAAACTACATGTCCCTAATCTTTGTGTCGTTCAGAAAGTATGCGTGTATTTTGTTGGTAATAATAGTTTATCAAAAAACTATGCTTTTTGTGGTTAACGTGAATATGTATTTCATGTCAATCCGATCGGTAATCTTGTAGATCTTGCATTTCAAACATATAAATCTTTTTCTAAAATAATATGTTTTGCTCATAATTTATGTAGTTTTGATGCACAGTTTATTCTTCGTTATTTGATAGAAAACAAAAAAACACGTATTCCAGAGCTTATTTTAAATGGTAGTAAGATTATTGTCATGACCATAGATAATGTAACATTTTTAGATAGTTTAAATTATTTACAAATGCCTTTAAGGGCTCTGCCTAAGGCATTTGGTTTTGACAACAAAATAACTAAAGGCTTCTTTCCACATTTATTTAACACGCCTGAAAACATCAATTATGAGGGACCTCTCCCTGATATGAAATATTATTCTCCTGATGCAATGCCTAATAAAGAACGTGAGTCTTTCATATCCTGGTATAATGAACAGAAACAAGCTAACTATATTTTTAATTTTCAAAAAGAATTTATTCACTATTGTCGTGCTGATGTTATAGTGTTAAGGCGAGCTTGCATAGCTTTCAAAGATATGATACTTAAATGTGGTAACGTTTGTCCTTTTTCTGAATGTTGTACATTAGCATCGACATGCTCAAGAATTTTTCGAAACAAATTTTTAAAAGCTGATACAATTGGTATCTTACCGCCGCGCGGTGAATATCGGTGGTCATCCAATCAATCATCAACTGCGATTTCGTGGTTAATATTCCAGGAGGAAAAATGCGGTCACATTATAGATTACACTCCACGACGTAAAAAGATCTGGTTACCTTGTGGTACATTAGTCGACGGTTATTATCACAATCCAGAAACTCAAGAAAAAATTGTATTTCAATTCCATGGTTGTTATTGGCATGGCTGTACAATGTGTTATCGCGTAAGCAGATATCAACAACTTCGTACAAGTGAAACATTTGATCAACGTTTAGAATTAACACGGGCCGCTTCAAACAGAATACGTTCAACAAGGTATACTCTTATTAAGAAATGGGACTGTAACTTCCGAAAGTTTTTAAAAAATAATCCTAGTTTGGAAATATCTATTAATTCTTACCCCCTATTACAAAATACACCTCTTAAACTGCGTGATGCTTTCTTTGGTCGGCGTAGAGAAAACTTTGTAATATTACGTAATGCTAATGGATCCGAAAAAATTAAATATGTTGATGTATGTTTACTCTACCCTTACGTATGCAAAACAGGTAGATTTCCTGTTGGACACCCTACAATTCACGTCGGCACTGAATGTGATGGAATTCTTAAAAATAGAAAGTATAAAAAAATATAAAAATATGGAATAGTAGTACACGTTACTCAAAAATAATATTTCATTACGCTGAATGGCATAAAGATTATAATAACAATCCAAAGTTTTTTCCTCTTGAATTTGAAGAAGGATTACTAACTAGCAACGATTATACGGCTGATCACTCACCGAAATTGATTATTATTGACGATCATATACGCAAATCATCAAGCAGTACAATTATTGATCTTTTCACGAAGGGTAGTCATCATCCTAATCTGAGTATTATATCTATAACACAAGAATTATTTTATCAGGTATAAGAACAACGTGACATTTCTTCGAATGCTATCTACATCGTAATTTTTAAAAACCCCCGTGATCGTTCACAGATCCAGTATTTAGCCCGGCGAGTCTTCCCAGAAAATATACGCTTTTTTCAAGAAATATTTTACAACTGCTCAGCCACGTAGCTACTTATTGCTAGACTTGAAACCATCAACACCTGAAAATTGTAGATTTCGCACGTGCTTTTTTTCAGAGGATCCGAAGTATCACGTTTATGTACAACGCAAACCTATAAATAAGAGCACACATAATCACAATTTACCAGGTATTAATCAGTGACGGGGTTAAGTGCATCACGCAAAAACAAGCATCAATAGTCAGTGCTTTATTCTATCTAAACAAAGAAAAGCGAATGGCTATATTAACAAAAGCTGATCTTCAGCTGGTGCGATACATATGCGAATGTGCTCTTAACATTTTACACGGCAATGTGTCATTGACAGCGGATCAAAAACGTAAATTAAAATAGCACATTACTCTCTTACGGCTTTTAGCTTCGTGTGGAAGTGCTAAGAGAAAAAAGTAGATCATTTTACGAATAGGGTGTGGTTTTTTACCGATTTTTTTGGCACCTATTCTGGGCAGCTTAATATCAAAATTAATTAACGACTTAAAATGGAACATGCTAAAAAAATTGTTTCAATACCTGAAGAGATTGTGAAGAATTTTCACTCGTCCGACACGAAATCATTAACGAGCAGGTTAGATAAAAGTAATGATTCTGTATTAACGCACTTTGATCAAGAAATGAATGAAATATTATTTTTACAGTTTATCAAGATAAACGTGAGAAGTGGAATGCCTATTCACAAGTGCTGGAAAGATATTTGCGGTTGATCAACAATATAAGCCGGCCTGCAGTAGGGCAGCATTTGACTCAAAACGACAAGGAAAAATCGTCGACATATGGTGACGAAACAGGGGAATCAATATATAATTCGCCTGATCATAATATTAATCAATCTGTTATTGATAGTGTGCCGAAGAAATTCCAGTCAAAAGCAAAACTTCTCGATAGACGCTTAAAAAACATGCCCGATAATATTATCTTGTGGGATAACATAGGACTTGTTAGTATTGAGGAGCGAGTGATACCAGGATCTAATACTATAGATCTTTGGTATGATGCCATGAGAGCTAGAAAAAATGAATATGCTATAGGTACAGACCAGTTTGTACATGTTATTCATAACGGCTACGTGCCACGGAAGTACATAAGAAATAAAGGGGTATTTGATCCTGAAAAAGAAGAAACGTCCAAACCGACGGGTATATCACGAAGACAACAGCTTATCATACCGGATATAATAGCTAAAAGATCTTCATCAATAAAATTACAAAGCGAGTCAGAGCTGCCTGATGCTCTTGATTTTTTGAGTGCTCGTAGCAGTAATTCTCAAATACGTTCAGGCGTTTCAAAGCGAAAGTGTAAAGATAAATGGTTAAAATTTTCGTTTAAGTGATGGCCGCTCTTAAAAAGATATATTACAGTCCTGAACATCCGGCAGATTTGCTGGTGCAAACCAACTGCGAAATTATACAAAAAACATACATAGGGATCTTGTGGGAAAATGGCTAGAAAATCAAGATGCTTACTCATTACACCGTCTAACGGGGCGGCGTTTTTCGAGGCGCACATATAATGTTTCACATGTTGACGATGTATGAGAAGCAGATTCAGTTGATCTACGTAATATTGCTACTTATAATGATAACATCAAATATTTATGAATTGTTATTGATGTTTTAAGTAAATTTCTATGGGTTGAACCATTATTTAACAAAACAAGTTGTACTGTTGCTCAAGCAACGAGGCGTATTTTTAGACGTAGTAATAAAAGATTACCGCACATATTACAGACAGATCATGGTAGAGAATTATTGGGCTCTAATTTTCAAAAAATTTTGAACAAAAAAGAAATTCTTTTTAGAACTGTAAGAAATCCGGATGTCAAAGCAGCTATTGTGGAACGATTTAATCGTACTTTGAAAAAGCGAATGTGGCGTTATTTTACATATACACATACAAAACGATACGTCAACGTTCTACAGAAAATTGTCACCGCTTACAATAATACTAAACATAGTGCTACAAAACTTACGCCTGTTGAAATTGACTTTAACAATGAGTTAACAGCTTTTCTGAACATAAAGCATAAATATAAGGACAATAAGTGTTGTAAAAATCATCCAAAAAGCCTAAATATAATGTTGGTGATCTCGTTCGAGTCAGTAAAACAAAAGCAGCTTTCACGGAAGGATATACGAGCCTCACACGGCATTATAATCGGAATCAAAACAATAAGTAAATATCTTATTGACATCACAGCATGGTATTCCATGGTACGAAGACTCATCATCAATCAAAGCTGTAAACAATAATTTACTGG
Source organism: Chelonus insularis (assembly GCF_013357705.1). Lineage (NCBI taxonomy): Eukaryota > Metazoa > Arthropoda > Insecta > Hymenoptera > Braconidae > Chelonus > Chelonus insularis. The sequence goes on along the minus strand of NW_023276351.1, from coordinate 121,956 downwards.
CTATTACACAAAGTGCTGAGCAGATTTATACACAAGGCTTCATGCGAAGTCTATTAGAAACGGTTGTGTGTTAAAATACTATAAATACCGACGTCATGTTTAATAAACCGTCGTTAACTGTCCCGTCAACCAGAGAAATCGTTTGTTCATATCACTCTGCTCTAACGTACGTGTTTACAGGCCACTGTTCAATGTCAGCTGCTCATTATTACCGCTATTGGCTACAAAATAATTCATCAATGTGCCTTAAATCTTCGACCACTCCAACAGTCAAGCAAAATTTAAATTGCGCCGATAATTACTGCAAAGCATGTAAAAAGAAACGTTTGAAATATAATATAAAAACATTTATTGGTGAAGGGCTTAAATTTAATCAAATATGTTTGAGTAAGAATGAAATTGTATTTTAATAGAAATAATAACTCAATAAAACCATATTCAACTATTTCCGCTGTCAATTCTTTAAATACTTTATATCATTTATATTTAAAAATAATTAAAAATGTTCAATTACGTTTGATCGGAAAAATTATTTGTTATAAGCACGTGTATATGTGGTGGCCATCACGCTAAGCAACGGCGTCAAACATTGTTATGTGATACACGTGGCTCGTAGCATCAAATATATGCCTATCTTTTTTCTATGCCTTCATGTTTGCTGTGTTGTTGTGCTCTCACTTGCACAATTTATTTCTCAAGCGCCACGCCTACAACTAAAAGGAAGTTGGAACATACATATCTGCGTGTAGGCAGCAACAGGCCCCCCGTGCATAGGCCCTGACCGGGCAAGACTGAATACTCGAAACAGCGTTCAGCCAGCGTGAATCGGATTCAGTCCCACCGTGCGCCAGTCCCTCCACTTTTACTCTCGAGCATGGTAATATAGCCGCGGCTTACAGTATACCTGCTGAGAGCTATGTCGCCACGGTAAACCATGAGATGTCGCGTCAATGCCCTTCAGCAAACCACATCAAGCGCAACGCTGCACGCATGCGCGGCAACTCCCACAACCTGTGAAACCGCTCCGGCTGACACAAATTCATTCCCACTTTGTGGTGGGGATGGGAGTGGCAGCATTCTACTCACTACATTAGCACTTTAGTTGGCTTTAGCGACCGCTCACCAAAGCAGATAAAGTTGGTTCTACGGGAGGCCAAATTTCAAGCCTTGTGCCTAGGGCTTTAAAGTCAACATGTGACCGGTGGGACTAGGTACAATTGGCCAATTGAGGTCGAACTCGTAGTATGTCGTAAGGCCTTGGACTTGTTACGTGTATCCCTGTGCCTGTTTCAAGGTGCAGATATACGCGTCTCGGGAAACACCATCGCAAAGAGAGTAGAGTAATAATTTCCCAGAGTTATGCCCTAGTAGGCAAGGAACTCGATTTCCGTCCTTCGGTTGGGGAAGGCGAGGATCATATACCCCCAGAGGGTTACAAATATTGTGACTCATTGAGACTCATCCTGAATAAGAAGAACCTACCAACTATTTATCACGTCAGACGTCATTCTTCTTATAAAAGCATTAACACGAACAGCCGCATTGCAGGAGGCAACCTGTGCTTCTCTGTTGACTTACCTAATAGAGATTTTGTAAACACAGACAGAGCATCTGACAAATGCATATGGCTAAAAGATGGCATTCATCTTGACGAAATCAGAAGGAAAGCCAAGATAAGAAGAGAAAGAATAAAAGAAGAATTTATTAGAAATTTCCAGGAGGAATTTCCAGAAGATTTGAAGGTGTGTAAAATACATATATGTATCAATCCGTCTATAGTTGAACAGACAAAATATGCATTACTGTAAAACCTATTAAATTTGCATGTTTTTTCTTTTTTTTTCAAAGTAACAATACTGAATTAATGTTAAGTTGGTTTTTACATCTGGCATAAATGTAACTTCCAATAAAAAAAAATATTTCAAAAAGTTTATCTTTTGATTTGCTAAGATCAATTGTTTACAAAACAGTGGCACTTTTGATATAATGTATTAAATATCTCGGAAACCATTAGTCGTAAAGATTTGAGACTGCTCTTATTGTTTATCTCGTAAAAAGCTTTAGAAATTGTACGCTTGATGTTAAAAAAAAAAGCTTTTTCTCATAAACAAAAAGCCCATTTTGCCATGTGGTCATAAATTCATACCAATGTCTGCCATGACTAAAAATAACCTATTGAACAAAATCCAATGGAACAAGTTTTTTTGTAATTTTCAACTTATTTACAATGATAACCGCGTTACACGGTTATTTATAGAAAACTAGCAAATATCCGCGGCTTCGTCCGCTTAATCTGTATAATTACGTTAAACGAACTTAATTTCATCAAATGATTTCTGTTTTTAATTGTTATGAACAAAAGGAGTAGGTTTCGTCTATATTACACAGTTTGTTGTTTTATTTTAGTAAAAGAAAAATTTCGCATTGGAAGAACTCGAATATGTTGCATAAAACCCGTTTTTAGTTGTTTATAACAAGTTAAATTATTACAAACAATTTACATGAACAAAAAGCAGCCTATAACCTTTTTGACAACGCCCTCTTCATGTGGAAAAAGTTTGGTCGCAATCGGATAAGCCGTTTCGGAGATTAATGCGGACAGACAGACAGACACCTATTATATACTAGTATAGATAAATGAATTTACAGTTGACGACAATTATAAATAAATAATAAACGCTAATTCTTTTTCCAAGACCATTGTTTCCATAAAAACCAACCTATTCATTTCCAATAAAAACCAATAGGGACTCTCATTAAATCTAATTGAAAACTGTAGTTGTATTTTTTTTATTTTAAGTTTCTTTTTTACAATTAGAACCTATTAATTCTCAATTGATATTTTACAGGAATATCTCATAGTTTTCAATAGAAATCTTGTTAGTGGCATCATTTTTCGTCTCAGTTATTTGTTTCAATTGGGTGGATTTTTAGTTTCTAATTAACCCCATTAAATCTTCTTAAATCCCATTCAAAGTCTATTAAATTTAATTGGATTATATTGGTTTTAATTGGGATACTTAGCTACGGAAAGATCTCATTGTCCCATATATCCTTATAAAGAATTATACACCACTTCTTATTTATTCTCTTAAAACTAAACGATAGATTTGAAAATATTATTCTCCGAAACTGACTTACAGTGATTCACACAATGCTCCTTGTTCATTCTAGTAAGACTGAGTAATGAAATAAAAATATACATTTTTGCTATTTGTTTTTACAGTAACTCATACGATGCTTCTCAATAATTCCTATCAAGATAGATGAGAAAAATATTTTTATTTGTTTTTAATAGGACATGTAGGTTTGTCCTATTTATTCTCTATCATTCTCGTATCATAGTGTAGAATTTTCGTACCACCGATATGTTTTGGATCGTTCTTTTTATCTTTCGATAAAAACCGCGCTACCTTCGGATTGTTATGTATTTTCGCTCTTTAAAGGGGTCAATATATAAACCATATGCTCAGCCTTAGAGACTTTAAGTTCCTCTTTTTAGTCCTAGCCTTTCGACCAATAGACAGGGATGAGGGGATCTTCGATAAAGAAAGTAAAAATGTGTGATTTATATACAAACAATAACAAAATTTATTGAATGAAAGTTATTGAAAAATTATAACAACAATTTAAACGTTACCAACAGATGATTTCTTTTACTCTGGTCGAGATAAATTACAATTAATTGGTCCTTAGTCGATGCTCCAGTCAGTGCAATTATTCACTTTTACTCGCGAATTAATTTAAATATCAATTGAAAAATAATGTGACGATCAAATAAACTTCATACAAAAATTTAAAAACTTTGAAATATTAATAATGCAATATTCAAGACAAAACAAGACTTACGATTTCAAGAGATGTTTCACGACAATCTGATCTCGATCTTACTTTTTCGACAACTGACTGATGCATCAAACCTTACGTATTTATTTATTTAGTCGAATGTGACATAATTAGAAGTCCCTTGCTTCAGGCGCGTACAAGTCCCTTCGCATGGTCTTTCTCTTTTTGGAAAGCTGACGTGGGTTTTCCAAAAGCAATAAAATATCTAAAAAATGACTTCCTCAACTATTCTTCGAAATCCTTTCTATTTTAACGAAATCGTAGGAAAACTCAAAAAATAACTTGAGTAATAATCGTTAACCTCAATCCTTAAGGTTTATTGATATTCATTTTTAGCTTCTTTTAAAATATATTTCAAATAATTATGTGAAATAATTAACATACATTCAGACATTACACGATAGAAATAATACTTTTTCATAAAATCGTTATGGTTTTCAATAGTATTTTGATAGATCCTACTGGATTGTTTTATAAGGGATGGACAATTCATATAAAATCGTATATGCCTCATATACAATTAATATAAGATCATATACGTTTCATACATGAACCATATCAATTTTCCATATACGATCATATGAGAAAATTTTTTCCCTAATATCCAAAAAAATTTATTGAAAAGATAATTCGAAAAGTTAAAAATAAAATTTATCAATTAGCGCACAAATGGTTACGCTTTTATGATTAGTTGATTTAATTTTGTATTCTTTAATTATGTTTTTTGGTATTTGTTACGGTCATTTTAAAATTTTTTCTTTTGCTCTTACTATTATTGAATTGTAATCTCCATGATTTTATAAAAAAAATATTATAAATTTTTAATTATGTTCACACGAACGGTTGTTGTTACAATTTCACTTCCAGAATCAAATGTTCTTTCTTTTATCTTGAGACACAACATATTGTGAAATATATGTGTGTCCATCTATAGATGGATTGACTAACGACAGTTTGTTAGTTGATGACACTTGCTTGACGATTAGATTGTTTATAGCAATGAGGGGAAAGTTTGTTTATCTCCCGTTTAGGACTGAGACTAGCTAACATTAGACGTCTTGTCTTTGATTCTGTAAGATTTGTGTAAGATTTACGCTGAGGCCAGGGTGTAGTTGCCATCAGAAGGTTGTCAAAGTAGTAGAGGAGAGGCTCAGCAGGAAATTTGATCCCGGTTGTGTGCGATTTGGAAGTAGGAACTTTATAATGATCTACTGCAAAGACTTGGAGAAAAAAAAGAGTATAATGAGTATCGAAGGAAGAATGAGAAACTCTGCTGTATGATTAGATGAAGACATAACGAAGAGAGAAGTGGTGGTGCAGAAATGGTTGAGAGATCTGTGGCGAGCTGGGGCTAAAAATACTAAATAGGAGGGTTGAGGGGGACTGGGAGGAGAAAGCAACATTTGTGGGGGGTGCAGAAGAGAATCACGGTTCAGTGCTGGACTTAGTATTAGCAGTTGATAGAGGTGAAGATGATGGGGTACTTGAACTAAAAGTATTTAAGCGAATAGAATCGGATCACTTACCATTGTCAATCAAAATTAAAGTAAGAAATGAGAGAAACTTAGTCATAAAAATTGTACGGACGAAAATAATAACAATAATATTGAAGAAGGAGACAATGAAATAAACGGCTGTGGAAAGGGGGAAGAGGCAGAGGGGGCAGAGTGTCATCTGATTCGAAAGAAGGGGAAGAAAAGACAGAGAGCGAGGAGAATGGGATGAGAAGAGTGGAGGGGTATGAAATATGTATGGGATACAGAAAAAATTCGGGACTTTTCGGAGAGTAGTTACATTTTAGTAGAAGGCAGAGAGGAGGAGATCATAGAATAAGGATGCAAAGGGATGAAAGCAGTAATCAAAGAGGCGGCGAAAAGAACAGGGTTAAGGAAACGGGAAAAAAATGGGAAAAAAACGGTTTGCTGAAGGATGCAGAGCCTCCGATGGTATTCTGATGCATTTAAAATTGCGAAGAAAGACGTTTGGAGAAGTTGAAAGCGTTCACAAAAGGGAACGGCCAAGAAACGGGAACTGATTGAGAGCAGTAAAAAATACAAAATGATTTGTCGGAGAGAGAGACAAAAATGGGAGGAGGAGAAGCGGAGGGAAATCAACCGAGCGAAGGATATGCAACAATGGTAGGAAGCGATAAATAAATACAGGGGAGTCAGAGGGGTAGGAGTCGCAGAAAAAGTAAAGGGAGCACAATGGACAGAATACTTTGCAAAATTGTTGCAAAATAGGGAGAGAGCCAGCGGAAGAGCCAAAGGAGCTCAATCCAGACATTGATATATACGATGTAAGAATAGCACTGAGTGAATTGAGGGATGGGAAAGTGCTCGGAGAGGAAGGGATTAAAGCAGAAATGGTTAAAGCATTAGCAGAAATCTGCCATGGAATAATTAAAGAAATATTGAGTAGAGTTTGGAAAGAGGCAAGGATGCTGGAAGAGTGGGAATTGACTAGGATTGTGCCAATTTTTAAAGGGAGAGACCAAAACAATCCGGAAAACTACAGGGGAATTTCTCTGCTGGATGTGGGATATAAAGTACGAACAGCAATAATGGCAAATACACAGGGAGAATTTCAAATTAGGTGTAAGGTGAGAGAAAATCAGGGGGTCAGACAGGGGTGTACTCTTAGTGCTATTTTGTTTGACATCTTCATTAATGACCTTGAGGATAAAATTGTCAGGGAGCAGCTCGGAGGGACCGCAATGGGTGAGCTCAAATTTTATGTTGCAGAATACGCAGACGATATTACTATAATAGCAAAGAATGGAAAAGAGTTACAAAAAATGATAAAGGAAGCAGAGAGGTATGTGGCAAAGAACTAGATGGAGATGAATGTCAAAAAAACAGAAATTATGGTATTTAAACACGGGGAGAGAAACTGAGGTACAATTGAGAACACAAGGAGGACGAAATTGAAGTAGTCAACTGTTTTAATCATCTGGGGTATTGGTTCACACAACAAAACTGTGGCACCAAGCACAAGAATGAAATGATTGCAAAAGTACAAAAAGCGATGAATTTAACGTGGGGGATTTATAAAAGAAATGGGAGACATAAGATAAGAGATAGATTGTACTTAATGGACACCTTGGCGAAATCGGCAGCGAGTTATGGGGTTGAGATATGGGGATGGGGCAATTTAAAAAAAATTGCGAGGATACAGGACAGGTTCTGTAAAATGGCGATGGAACTAGCAGGTAATACTCCCAGATATATCTGGAGAAGGGAGCTGGGCATTAAAACTTATGAGTATACAATAAAGGATAGCGCAATAAGATATATAGGGGAAGTCATGGCCATGGGTAAGGAAAGATGGATCAAAATTTGTCTGAGGGAAGAGGTAATGATAACTCTACGGGAAATGGGGGTGGAAGAGGCGCTAAAATGATATACGAGAGAGAGAAAGCGAAGAAAATACACATGATATTATATAAGGGTTGATAAATGGTGAAAGAAGTAGCTGAGGGATGAAAAAGAAAACATTGACAACTCAACATACAACAAATGATATAAATTAATGCTACCAGATGAAACAGGAGTGGAGTACTGGAATAAATGGGAGTATAGTGGGTGGAATAAAGAAATCTGGGCGCGAATGAGATGTGGGAACATTGTCAGAGCTTTCAAAAAAGGATTTAAGGTATGAAAGTGTAGGCTGTGTGGGGCAGAGCAGGAGATAATGGCGCATCTAGTTGGATGCACACAAGGCAATGCTCGAATTAGTGTAAGTAGTAGAGAGTTCATTGAAAAATGGATGCATGAAATCAAAAAAATGGGATCAGAGCTAGTGAAAGCAGTGGACTGTTGTTATAAAATTAAAATTAGAAAAAGGAAAGGGAACAAGAATAACTATAATAGATAAATTATAAACTATCTAATTAACTATTAATAATTGATAACAAACACATAAAAAAATAAAATATGTAATGTTAATACTGTACTTAGTGTAATACTGTAAGTAGAAATGTGAAAAAAATGTAAATAATGTAATCAATGGATATGGTTGCGCATAGTATTGGAAAGTGTCATTCCGGTACTTGTAGAAACCTGCTAGGCAAGTCAAGGAGATTGGTTTTTTTCTTTAGTCTTCTAATTCCGCTGCTGCAATCCAGCATGGCGATGGCTAATTGATTTTGATGGTTTTCTAAACGTTGGACGTATCTCGAGCTGAGTGATTGTGTCACATCGAGTACTGGTTTAATGTCCAGGTCGTTATGTGGCGTGTCGTTTGCTACATACCATGATGCGTTAGCTATTATTGGCTGACTATTCTCAGAGTTTTAGATTGAAATCTTTGGACGATATCAATTGTGGTTCGCACACATGATCCCCATAGTTGGATACCGTAGGCCCATATAGGTCTTAGTATGATCTTGTATAAGAGGACTTTGTTGCTGAAAGACAATTGTGATCTTCTTCCCATTAGCCAGCTCATTTTTTTTCTTAGTTTGATCTCAAGCTCTTTGCGCTTGGTTGTGATGTGCTTTTTCCAAGTCAGCTTGCTGTCTGGGTGCATGCCCAGGTATTTGACATTATCTGCTACGGTTAGTGGATGGTTGTTTGGGGTGACTGGAGGACAAGTTTTATTAGTGAGTGCAAATGTTACTTGCACTAACTTGGCTTCACTAGCTTTGATTTTTCACTTAGCAAGCCATGTTTGAATCAAGTTGAGATGATTCTGGAGGATATTTGAAGCTTCTTCAGGGTGATCGTGGACTGCTACAATAGCTATATCATCAGCAAAAATTACAACAGCAACGCTATTGTCGGTTGGAAGGTCTGAGGGGAAAAGTGAGTATAGTGTAGGTCCCATCACGCTCCCTTGAGGAACTCTTGCCTTTATATGATGAATTATTGATGTGCTGCTTCCACATTGGATTTGAAATTTTCTATTTTCAACGTATGATTTGAGTAGTAGGTAGAAATTAGGGATAAGTGTCTTGATTTTGTATAGAAGTCCAGGGTGCCATCCTATGTCGAATGCTTGCTATATGTCCAAGAATGCAGCTGTACAGCATTTCTTTTTCTCAAGCGCATCAGCTACGATGTTGGTGACTCTATAAACCTGTTCAATAGTTGAGTGCTTTTTCCTGAACCCAAATTGATGGTTTGGAATAAGGTCAAGGGTATCTATTATAGAGTTCAGTCTCCTAAGTAGTAGCTTTTCGAAAAGTTTTGATATCACTAGTAACAAACTAATGAGCCTGTATGATGATGGTTTGTCTGTTGGTTTTCCAGGCTTTGGTATGACTATTACTTTTGCAAGCTTCCACTGCGACGGAAACTATGATTGTCGAATTATTGCATTGAATAGTGATGTGAGATAAACCACTCCTATTTTCGAAAGCTCCTTGATCATTTTAGGAGTGATGCTGTCGTGTCCAGGTGCTTTTTTGGGCTGAGGTTCTTTTTTAGTAGGTGACAAATTTCATTTGGTGTAATATGTGTGATTGGTAGGTCCATAGGTAGTGAGCTATCTAGGTATCGTTGTATTTCTAGGTCGTGTACTATTTGACTAAAATCTGAGGTTTTTGGAGTAAAAGCTGATTGGAAGTGCCTTGCAAACACTTCTGCTTTTTCATCATAGCTTTTAATCTAGCTTCCATCTTCTTTACGTACTGGTACGTTTGGCTGTTATAGTCTTTTTAGGTACTTAGTGGCGTTCCAGAGATAGAGTAGTTTTTTTTATCTGTAGAATGTCGACTTAACTGCCATTGCCTGCGAAGTTTTCTTGTCTCCAAGATCTTTTCTCTTAAATATCTAGAATAATTTTGTTCTTAATCTTTTGCATTTTCTATATTCTCGTTGGTTTTCAGGTGATGATTCATTGTTATTTGACTATCTATGAGTTCTCTATAAGTATCCCAGTCTGTGTTAGCGTTATGTAGAAATGGGCTTCTGGAGTTGTTTGTTTGGTTTGCACAGAGTGCGATTAGCACAGGTGTATGATCAGAGGAGATGTCATTACTCACACTGATACTCATGCTCATTCTGGCTATTCCCTTTGCGACGAAGATGTCCAGTACGTCAGGAACTTTTTGCAGATCTGTACGCCAGTATGTAGTTGTCAGCCTGGAGCCCCAGTGCTGATGTTTAGCATTATAATTTTCATACAATAATCCCTCACTATAACATAGCGGAGAAAAAAATTTATTAACGCACCGTCGATGGGCCAATCAATGAAAACTATGATCTCTATTGGCTATCGATTTTCTCGAAGACGAAGACACTACCGGCGTCAAGCAGTCAGCCATAACGTGGAACATTGACAGGTTGTCAGCTGATTGATCGCCGCTTGGGCAGCTGCATTAATATACCACACAGACGTGGGTATAGAGGTGGACCCCTTCTCGTAAGTATAGCTGGTAACTCTGCCCTTATTATAGCGGGACAGGGGCTAAGAGCCACCATCACCACTCAAGGCTCTGCCTTGATGTGGAGTCCTTGACAGGTGTGTGTGTGTGGGAAAAAATGTGTCTTAAGGGAGAGAATGTAATGATGAAAGAATGGCAAACGCGAAATCGTAGAATCTACTAAGTATCATAGCAGAAGCGGTAGAGATAAATGAATAAATTAATTAATTAATGAGCAAATAAATGAGTAAAAAAATGAACATAAACTTTGACATACTTTAGCATACTTCCTAAATATTAATAAATAAATAAATAAAAAATGGATCCGAACCATGTCCACGATCGCAGGCTACCGCCTCAGGAGGTCAGCTGGTCTTTACCATATTGCTGGAACCATCAAGTGAGACAAGAACAAATATCAAAACACGCGGAGGTTGAAAGCTGAAAAAGGGTAGTGAGGTTCTCTCGGGGCACGGATGATCTAGCGTGCCCCTACCCCCGGAGGGTTCTGAGCTGCCTTGTTGTCATGTCATCCCTCTCCCGAAAATATTGTATGACGATACTGCGAAGCTTATTGCACCTTTCATATTTGGTTGGTCGTAAACAAGGATTCACCCTTTGGTTTTCTAGTTGACAAAGGTGTTTCTCGAGGCCCTGAGCGGCCCCTCTACTGTGGCTCCTGTGATGTAGGCTAGGGAATGTGCTAGGCTATTTTCTTTTAATTTAATCAGAAAGTAATACGTAGCAATAATAGTACGCCATGGTACTTATTCTCGGCTAAGGGAGTTGCCAAAAGTCATAATAAATGACTTTAACTGATTATTTATTTTATTTTGCTTTATATTATTTATTTTCTATTCTTATACTATGTCTTATTATATTACCATGCAATGTATCATTTTCTTTTAGAACTGCACATAAACTAACCGCCCTAGTAATTTTATGTTTTCCAGAAACAATACGTATCTCGATACAACACGTATCACCGGGACTGCCACCCTTAAGGCAATAAAAGCAAATATGGAATCAAGTGTACTTGAAAAATATCTGCAAGGAAAACCGGCCCCATTCGGAGTTTGCGGTGGGGCCATTATTTACGCGTGGGGCCAGAAAGGCTGCAAGAAACGACTGAAATCCACACCAACAACCAGAGTGGATCAAGAAGGCGATCCTGGAACTTGGACATCTCAGCACCCGCTGAAGCCCGAAACGTTCGAAGGGGTGTCTGGTTAGCCGCGCGCGCGCTGCCTTCTGGCGCTCCCGCTAACGACCGGTCTCCGAACCTGGCCACGCGCGTCGCGATATGAACTGGTCCAGTCCAAGGAATGCCTTGTGCTCCTAAATCGACTGGATGCTCGAGTAAACCCAATACGCAGGGTACTTCGAATCCGTAAATGCTCAGTGAGCCTAACCCTACCAAACATACGCAGCCCCCCCCCCGGAGGGGGCCGCATACTAAGCATAGAAAAGGTATCTTTTGACTTCTCGCAATGGAAGTCCGCTGCTAGAGCTCGGCAACAAGTTTCCGCAGAGGCAACCGATATCAATATTAATAATAATAATACTACCAATAGGTTGCAACGCTACCGCGATCAGGGCAAGTTGCCTTAATCCCTGACCGTGTAGGTGCCAATCTACCCAACAAATTTACTTATTTAATGATTCTTACCTGTGGACGCCACTCGTTTTTTAGGCCAGAAAACGAGAAACCTGGGAAAGCTGGCTAGCTCTGGTTTACCTGAAAACCGCGAAAAAATACTCGCGAACACAAATAATCTTTACACCAATTGTATATGTTTAATCAAGGACTTTTATTAACGTAAAATTAAATTTATTTGAATTAATTAATGCAAAGAAAATTAATATCTCGATTAACAATTTCGTTAACGCGAAAATCTATATATTTAATTGATTCACAAAATTATACAAATATCAAAAATAATCGATTCAATTTAATAATAATAATAATTGGAATTTAATTGAACTTAATCGTGAATGAAATCAATTATAATAACCTACGATACTTATTAATGTGACTAAATAATAGTAATAATCACGCGAGAACGTTCTCGAAAGCATTTATTTCTTGAAACAAAGAAATTCCTCAGCGAGGAACAAGGACAGATGGTCCTAGACGAAATTACTGGTACCGGATCGCAAAGCACATACTCTCTCTCTCTCCCACTTGCACACAGGGAATATAGAAAGGAAAGAGATAGTAGATAGATGTAGATGGTTTCAGCTTACGGAAGCTCCTCGTCGTCTAAGTATCCCAGACCCCTGGTCCAACGGGGCTTACTTCCTCGGCGAGACATCCACAAACTATCTGCGACTGGTACACTGAACAATAACTGGTCCTTTGAACAGGTGGTAGAGTACACCAACCAACAATGGAATAACTTCACCTCGCAACGTCGAGGGCTTTTTCAATAAATGTAGCCTAACTGGCACTTCACTGTTGCTCTCGCAACGTCGAGAGACTTGTTTTCATAATTTTATTTCAATTATTACTCCGCAACGTCGGAGAAAAGATGATTGCAGAGAATCAGAGAAGAGAACTTGACACCACGTGCTTACTCTTTCGACAACAACTCCACAATGGCGTCTTTATGTAAAATTTCTAGCCGGCTGACCACGTGGTGATGATAGCGCTGCCAAAAATAAACTATTTTGACCTAATTGGTAAATTAGGTCAATCAATGATCGACAGGTCGATAACGTATCGACCTGCTGAAGGGCTGGGTGACACTCGATTCACCCATCTCGTTACAAGGTATAATTAAAATTATAATCAAAACAACACGGCATGCGAACCACGGGACAATTAAGATGGTGATAGTACCGTCCCGACTCCAGGTGGTCGGGCGCCGTCCCAAAATACCACAAAGAACGCTGCTATTAGAAGAACGGACGAGCTCCGTCTTCTCCAATTAAATCTTCATATCAACATTAACTCCATAAAAGAAGCGTCTGCACTTGAAAGAAAAGCAACTGGATGTACTGTTATTACAGGAGCCCTACTCCACGAATGCCGATTTACAAGGCTACGCAGTTAGAGGATTTGGTTAAGCCATTGTCAAAATACCGATACCGCCAGCAGGTAAGAAGGTACTTCCAAGCGATTAAAAAGAGCGAAAACAAAGAGCTGGAAAGATTTCTTCACAACCCACGTAAACGAGGAGAAATGGGGTGTCATACACTAGCTTGCGGACGACGAGATTCGAGCCGAAAAAGTTATAAATGCGCTTCGCACTGAAGAGGGTGGTGGAACCCTGGATTTTACGGAAACAGCGGATAATTCGCGAATGCGTTGGGGACTTAATTACCACAGTTGTCTAACTATATATAGGGAGTGCTTCCTGACGGTGGTCGCTTATACATCCCCGGCAAGAAGCGATTTATGTTACGCTAAAGATTGGCTGACGCTTGCGGCTGCGCAGAGAGGCGTCTTGGGAGTTGTCGCGCACGCTTGCGCATCTACCCCGAGGGACGGCCTTTGCGTGGTGGTAGGCGTTCCGCCTATATGCATAGCGATTGATGATCTCAATGCGCTATATACACTTCGTACTGACGAAGCAGTTACATACAACAATGTTAGAATTTCTCTGAATGACAATACGTCAGAAGAATCGTCGACGCCGATGATAAGCCTCAGGTTATAAACACTCAAAATATGGCAGACAGAATAGGATGCGTCCGAGACGCGTCGCAAAACATACCAATTCTTCCCGAACATAGCAGATAGGCTTGATGATAATCGGATACGCCTAAACAACCTAATGACATCAATATTCACAGGACATGGCATATTTCGTGCACATCGTGCACAATATGCCACCGAAACGGAACCAACCTGCCCTAATTGCAATAGCGGAGACGACGACACAGTGAAGCACTTCCTGCTGCACTGTCCCGCATATAGAGACAAACGTAGTGATCTCATATCGGTCATACGTTCGGAAACGAACGTTGACCTCAGCCTAACGTGGCCTGAAATTGCGCCAAAATTCGTCCAAACAAAGGACACATGTAAGGCACTCGAACAATTTGTCAAGGCGTGTGCGGAAGAAAAATTGTTCGAAGAAATTAGAAGAATCCGCGAGAGGGTGAGAGAAAAGAGGAGGTGTTGAATCAGGCCATTGGCATTCCATAGGACAATCTGATATGAGGAGATCATTTCTGGTTGGTAAGACTTTGTGTTAATACGGTTAGTAGGTTTAGCATGGTATTTAATAGCTGAGTTTGATGCTTTAAGATTGACTGAAATTATTTGATTGAGTATCGTTACTTGTAATACTCGTGTAAATGGGGCTCGGTCTGACGTCTACCCGGACTGGTGGGGTTGTGTTGGTCTGTGAGAGCATTTGGGGAGAGTTGCTTGCACGTTCCGTATGTTAGTAGAGCGATGCCACTGAGGCTTTTATTGATTTTGCTTTCTCTTTTCCAGTATTCTCTTATACTCACTACAACCTTTAGAATCAGCAGTATGAGGTGCTTCACATAATGCACATTTTGCTGAGATATCTTTACTTTTGGTACAGTTTTTGGAGTCATGATCTTTACCACATTCAACACATCGAAAGGGTCTATTCTAGTATGTTTTGGAGTGATCATACATCTGACATCTAGTACATTGCACTATAGTTGCATTTTTTTTGGGTGGTTCTATTTGTATCTTAGCATTCAGTAACAAGTCTAATTTATATATTTCTTTGTTATTAGAATTCGGCTCGAGGTCTACAAAAAATAGAGGTAACGGATCCCGAGTACTTTGCGGTAGATATGCGATACGTTACGCACATAATGGCTTTTGTTTTCTAGTGCACTTTTTATGTCATCTAATGGGACCGATGGGTGAAGTGATCTTATCACTACTCTGTTGGCGCGTTCCTGCTTCAGTTGATATGTATGATACATTGCACATTCCGTTTTGTATGTATATTTGTCGCCTTGAGTTGTTTGTTGAATTTTCTCAGCGAGTATCTGAATAGCTTGTACGCCCGGAATAAAGATTGGGAGGGGGGGGGGCTTTAGAATTTTTGTGGTGTTTACTTTCTACGTGTCGGCTGGACTATTACTTGCTTGATCATTTGTAGAGTTTTCTTCTTGCGGAATTTTTGTTAACGGAAAAAGAGGGTTACTCTCTATTGGTGACTACAGGGAATCTACACTGTTTGTGCTTGTACGCTTACGTTTAGCCTGATTTGTTTTTCCTTTGGAAGCTATTTACCACCCATTTGTTTTATTAACTAGCATGAGTTTGATTGTGTCATTTTCACCTGTGTTACTATCGTTGGTTGGACTTGGAGTAAAAGTTGGTGGATTGTCCTGAGTGATTGGAGGTGTTTCTGTCATGGCATCCGCGTCTTCTACATCCACCTGACTATTGCTGTTCTCTGACATTGCTCCTGCTCTGCTTTTTTGGAGTAGTTTTCACGCAGTTACACTTAGAATCACAATGTTTTGAAAATGTTACGACCTATCTACTGTTATTATAACGTCTGAACACTTCAAATGCCTTAATAAGACTTATTGTTTACGGTAAAATGGTAAAATTATAAAAATGTTAAAATGTAACGAGTGGTGTATGGATGACTGCGTTTTATATGAGGTGTAAGGATCCACACCTAAGTTAGAAAGCAATGTTGTTAACTATCTGTACGTAGGCGAGTTAACTGTAACGAGGCGAGTGAGTCGATTGTCACTCAGCCCTTCAGCGGGTCGATACGTTATCGACATGTCGATTAATAGTTGACCTAATTTACCAATTAGGTCAAGATAGTTAATTTTTGACGGCGCTATAATCACCACGTGGCCAGTCGGCTAAATTATTTCCGGAAGAACGCCATTGTGGAAATAGTCTTGAACGAGAACACACGTGGGTTTGTTGTCTTTTCAACATAAAAATCTGCAATCACCTTTTCTCCGACGTTGCGGGGTGTGAACTGTTTACAAATCGTTCATGAAAAGTCTCTCGACGTTGCGAGAGCATAAGTGAAGTGCCAAACTTGCTATAATCCGACAAATCCCTCGACGTTCCGAGACGAACATTATATTATTGTTGGTTGGAGTGTCCAGTGGTGGATCCAGGAAGCTCATTTGGTGTTCCTGCACATTTTTAGATGTCTCGACGAGTATACAAGCCCCGGTGGACCAGGGGGCTGGGTTATCTAGAAGAAGAGATGCTTCAGTAACCCTGAATGACTTCGTACTTTCCTCTGCCTCTTTCCTTTCGCTATATTCCCGAATGCGTGTGAGAGAGTGAGTATAGCCTGGTACCAGTACATACGTTGCGGACCATCTATCCTTTTTCCTCTTGGAGGAATTAACTTTGTTTTGAAAAATAAAAGGCGTCGAGAACGTTCTCGCGAATAAAAGTCTAATCTTCATTAACTGCAGAGTGATTATTATTATTACTATCGTGAACATTGGAATTTCTTTTGAATATCAAAGTTTCTTTTGCAATTAATGTAAATAATCTGGCTCACTGGATTAAGTTGATTATCATCATTATTGAGTAATTATTTTCAAGTCAATTAAATTGTTCTTTTTCGAGTTTTTATAAATTAATGCGTTTCTTTAATTAATTAGTAAAATCTCACTGGTTTTACACTTGATAAAAATAAAGTTTTTGTTTTGATTAACAAACTGCTCGTGATTAAGATTAATTATTGAATAAAATTTTTGTGGAAAGTTTATTTGTGTTCGCGGGAGACATTTTTTTGCGGTTTTTAGGTGTATTAAAGCTAGCCAGCTTTTCCAGGTTTCTCGTTTTGGGGCCTAAAAACAAGTGATGTCCACAGGTAGGATTAATAATTGATAAATTTTTTTTGGGTAAATTAGCACCTACACGGTCAGGGATTGAGGCAACTTGCCCTGACCGCGGTAGCGTTACAGTGTATGGAAAATATTGTAAAACGCCAAGACTCAATTATAATATTTTGAAATTAAAACTAATGATTATTTCTTTACGCTTAGAAAATATGAATGGGATTTATTGTGAAAATCAATTTTACAAACTATTCGTATTTCATAATTGATGTATATTATTTATTATAAATAAGTTAGAAACATTGATTTCATTTGGGTTTGGTAGGTGTTTACATTTTATACACACAGAAAGAATACCCAACATATTATGTGATCAGAAAAATGTATACTTTTGACAAGAAATGATTTACAAATGAATTGTAGCCACAAGTTCGTATTTTGTTTGTGATCGCTTTCGTTTTTACATTAACGAATAGAACATTTCGTACATTCCGATCTTATTTCATGTTTAAAATTTTTCTCATACTTACCAATTTGCATATATGCAGTAATTACGCACGATTCATTCTCTTTTTATTCTCTCAATTTCTGTCGTAACATTAATACACTCATCCAAATTCTTCACGTTCGAACTTACTAATCTCATCTGTAACGTTTACATACGCTTTAAAACATTCACTCTATTATTTAGCACGCATTCGCATAAAATTTTGTTATTGTAGTATCATTATTATAGTCACGTACATGTTCCGCAAAATATCTCACTCAGATATACTAAAAATTAAGCAGTATTTTTTGATAATAGCAGTAAATTCTATACCTGTCAACGATTATATCCCTAGTGAACATCACATATATTTCATATACGGTGCCTATGAGCAAAATTGTTAACAAGTAAAGTATTTCCTTCTATCTTTCTGTTATCTTTTAATATTACGCTTTATTCAATGTATTGATTTATTTCATTTTCTTAATACAAATTTAGTGTCTCAAATAAAGTAAGTATAAAGTATGCTGCCCGATGTGCGTTAGATGTTGGTAGCGTTAAGATCAAATAATATTTAAATAAGTATAAATCTTAACGCCACGGATTAGTTTATTCTTAAACCAATCAACACAACAACATTATTTTAGAAATTTTTTTATTTGTGCGAGTATTCTCTAAGTATGCATTCATTTAATTCAATTTCAGAAGAGAATGTTGTACTTTACTCTTTGAATATTTTTTGAATTAAATTAAACGGAAAAACGTAGGTAGTCCTAAATCTAGACGTGGAATTGTTGTTATATTATGCAATAGGTATTCGTATAATTTTTATTAAACAATTTTTAAATTTTTATTTTCAATAAATTATTGTAGAGTAATATGCCGCATCGATATTATTCGATTATCTATGCTTAAAAAAACCAATATAAATGAAATTGTATTAGTTAATACAATAGATAATTTGATAAAAAAATCACAATCGTTTTACAGTGTTTTTAAATCCATTCATTTTAATTTCATGATAAATCTTAAATATCTAGATTTACAGTCAGACTGATGACTAAAATGAAAAATTTTCTGTTGTTTTTTTTATTTTATCGAACAATAGAGAATACCAGCAATGGGCAGCGCGCTAGCCAACATGAGCAAGCGCAGGCAGTGAGCGGTTCATACATACGTACACTGTGAGGTGGATACAACACAAGTAAGAGCATATACCTTGACACTCGTAGTATCCTTTTATTAGAAGTATTTTACCTTGAAAAGGATAATAGTGTGTTTATAGGTCATGTCTCTAACTTTATAAAGTAACGAAATCACAAGAGTGTGATTCAGAGGTTACATTTTGTAAGGAAACATCCCATTTTACATATAGTATTTTCAATATATGTTTATACTACCAATTGCCCCTAAAAAGATGTAAATTATAAAGACAAATCGTGAAATTTTATAAAATAACCTCTGTACACGCCTTGTGCACTAAGTTACCATGAAAATGAAAGTGAGCAGTATAAAGTCTAGTCTCTTTCACCTTCCAACTACGTCATCTTTTATCAGACTGCTGTTATTATTTACTAATAATTTTATAATGTAAAAGATGTTCTTCTTAAAAGAGAAAGGAACATGGAATATTTCGTTACTTCAGAACTCCTATTTTCCTTTCTTTTTTTTCTTATATTGTTAGATGCTTTTTATGTTGTTTCTTTCTATTCTATGTTTCATTTTTATATATTATATATAACAATATTTATACGATGGATTTTGAATTGAGTCACATGCAGAAAATATAAAATTATTTTCATATTAAAAAAATATTAAAATAAAATAAAAAAATAAAATTAAAAAAACTTTGGCCTCGTATCTAACGAAGAGCGAAATAAAACACCACACTAATCAAATGGCACTAGAACCGCTCTCACTTATTTCACCAAATACTTATAATTAAAAAGCTTCGTCCCATATTTCATACCATGATTTTCTTTTGTTTATATCTAACTTCTTTCACTGAGATATCTATCTAAGACAGAACTATACGTTTTTTATGTTTTTAAATTAATATGGTCTTCGAGCTGTTTTAAAGTTCATGAAATTTTATTTAGTTTGTTATATAAAAATCATACAATGTCACAGTCAGGCGAGTTTGATCGACTAAGCAAGGCTATAAAAAGGTAACAAATTCAACACATAGAGTACGAAACTAAATCAGTTTTCTTGGTATCGACAGTGAAAAGTTTAGGAAAGAACGTATAACGCTCAAATTTAGGTCCTTAAATTTTTGTGTCGCTGAAAACATCATAAAATATATTAATCTAGCTAAAATTGGTACACTCGTGTGACCTATTATGCAGATAGCACCACGAGTTATTAACTGTATCCAGTTTCCTTATTCCTTGGTTATTCGTCCGATTAATTTTTTTTCCAACTTTGTTATGTTCTTTCTTGAGTTTCAGTCCTTCAACAAAGTCCCTTTTGTTATTCTTCACTCTAGAAGTCTTGTAAATACAGTTGATTATATTTTGTTTATCACATGGCGCAGCTTACACCAAATTATACTCTTTCAAGTTGAACTGTAGAATCGTATCTCTTACAGCCGCAAATACGAATCTTATATTCTCGGTATCTGAAAATAAAAAAAAAACTATTCACATTTATGAAAAGTTCATTTATTTTTATTTTTTAATGTTAACTTACCAATGGTGAATTGCTTATTATTTAAAAAAACATCATGCAAATGTTATAATATTAAATGCACTTTTAATAACAGCACGATTTATTGTTATTAAAGCTTTCGATTATTTACGAAATGCAAATGGAATTATTAGTATACATGATTTTACTTTATACAGGCATTAACTGATAAGTTTATTTTATTTTTATTGTTTTCCATTTTTAATAAAATGAAAATTGATCCATTAAATTCAACATTTACCAATTTTTATTTGAAGAATATTGTTTTAACATTTACTGTTATTTTTAATGCAGTTTTATCATATTTAATCATGTATTTGTTCAATTTAAATAATATTCAATTCATGATTTTGATACATATTATCTAATATAAAACAACGTTTTTTCTTATATACCATTATATTTTGTAAACCATTTCAATATAATAATTTGATGCATGAAAAATATCATATAAATTTCTTTATTTGAAATTCCGATTTAAAAAATTCAAATGTATTATACATATTTTTTAGATAATCTTTCGTGTAGTTTCATCTGAGCAAGGAGTTTAAATTCAATATTCTAAATTTTCATCTAATATAACAGGATTAACGTTTAAAAACTACTAAACTTTGAGAAATAAAATCAAACCAATAAATTATTTAAATACTTATAAAACTAATACTTCTTGGATTTTTTAATTATGTCAAAATCAATTTCACGAGAAAAATTTTAACGAATTAAATGGATCTTTTAGTTTTGTTCACAATTATTAAAAAATGAAAGGATATTTATTGATACAAAAACAGAATAAACTAACAAAAATATAATATATATGTATTGATATACTTATATGCATATATATATATATAAATCCACCTATATATCTTTGTCGCCTCCGCGTTTTGGAGTAAAATTATTTCATTTTTTTCAAAAAAAGTAGGTATCATAAACTTTAAATTGTGTGCTGTCCGATGTGGCCTGCGGCCGCATCGTTTAAGAAAAAAAAATCACCCTGCAAGTACAGTGTACCAAGCTACAAAAATTTGGTTAGGTGAGGTTAAACATGGAAAAACCTATTTGCCTCCGTTTCGGAGGCAACTACGTCGCCAAATGAGTTCAGAGCGTCATTTCAATATGTTGATACGGAGGCAACAGAGGCATATAGGCGTATTTATACATATATTTGTATATCAATAATAAACATTTAATACATATAAAAGTAATTATTTGTTGATTAGAAAAAATATAATGGTTTCAGGCATAATGCAAAAATGTATCATATTGAAAAAAAAAAAATTAAATCTCATCTAGCTATACTTTCTGATAGATTTTACACACAAAGTATGACTCATCTTCATAATGTGATATCTATTAAACTTTTTAAAAAATATCAATACATGTAATTTTTTGAGTATCATGTATTATTTTAAATATGTAATATTTATTTGTGTACATATTTCCCTCAAAAGAATATCAGATCATAATAATTATCAATAATTTATACATGCAAATATTTTTTTTATTTTCCAGATCAAAAGAACAATATTGGCAGTTGGCAATATTATGATGAGTACAGATATAAATAAATAAAATGTAAATCATGCAGTGAACATTGAAATCCATCAACAAAAGAGAGAATATCTTTTTTCACAAAGATAATAAAAAATATACAAGCTTGTTGCATTCAAGCCAGATTAAATTCCTTAAGTGCGTTCTGCATAATTGTATCTTTTACAGCACAAAAGACAAGCTTGATGTTTTCCGTATCTGTTTAAATATTCCATCACACGCAGCATGCAAAAATATGATTGTTAATCGCAAAGTATTAGTTTCTTAACGATAAATCCATTTTGGAGAAAATCCATTTGATTTAGTATTTACAGTTTTTCACAGCTATACATTACCCAAATGAAAATTCGGCAAGCAATAAAGAAAGATTTATAACGAATATAATAATATAATCTAAGCAATAATATATCAAAGCATTCGATATTATTTCTAGCATAATGCCTACCTGTGGCGCATGTGAAGTGGGAATAAATTATTTTTTCGTTATCAGGATTCAAGTCGACAAACATCTTTAAAATAAATTCTCTAGCTGCGCCGGCCTCTCTTTGGGGGCCTGTAAAGTATACCATGTTGATAAAGCTACAAAGCAATAACTATATTTTAAATATTAAATATCCTACGTATTTTACTTTAAAATATTTTGTATAGTACATTAATTTGCGATAATAAGTAAATATATTTATCACACATATTTTTCTATATCAATTTCGTAAAATTTAGACTACGTTTTTAAATAGAAAATAGTTTACTGACAAACATACTATTGTATTTTAATTGATTATTTTAACAAGTACTGAGTGATGAACTGTTTTTCCAACATCAATTTTTTTTTTAACGTTGATCGCAAAAATAAGTAATTATACGTATAATTATAGAACATTGAAATTTTTTATTGCATATTTTACAAAATGTTTGAGATCAAAAATACTCAAAATACGAGAATAAAGACAAATTAACAATGAATTGGTTATTTTAAGTACTGATAAAATTTTTTCTAAAAAATTTTATTTACGTTTGTACGATGAGATAAGCGACATATAATATTCTGTAATTACTAAAAATATGCAATTTTTAAATTAAAAATACAATTGACGTTGAAACTGTGAAACATGGTTGTAAATTGTTTTATCATTAATGTTAACTTATCTTGAAAGTACTTGACGTGTTTTATTTAAACACGTTTTTTAACTCTGAAATTTATATCATGTATGATAATTCAGAGCAACCATTAAAACAAAATTTGAAGATTTCCATTGATAGTAAATTCCAACAGAAGGTGGTTTGTTAAAAAAAAGAAGATTAACTATAGAAGCTATAATAGTGATCTAGAAAGCTTTAGAAGAACTAGTAGTTGATAAGCTATACTCTGTACGATAGGTCAATAGGACATTAGTATTAATACAATTTACGATTGGACTGATATAAGCTAATAATATTTCAAGGTTTTACATAGAATACTCTAAATATGACTGATCATTGTGACGAGACTAAATCATTAGGATTTTCTCATATTCCAATAATCAGACCTGTGGCAGTAGTAAAATGTGAATAACATTGTCGATCTGGATCGGGATTTGAAGAGAGATAAACTTGTAAGATATATTCTCGCGCAGATACGTGATCCTGTTTTGGGCCTAAACCGATAAAATATCTATGACTTAACAAAGCAATCATTAATATTCGATTTTCATTAGAATTTTATAAATAATTATAATTATTTATTTTTTATTTCTTTAATACTATGCAACTTATCGGCATATTATATCCTAAGTGTTGTAATAGTTTGTTTACTTACCGCTGAACTCTGGAAAATAATCGACAAGATGAGAATACATGATTTTTTCTTCCAAGAGATCTTTCTTATTCAAGAATAGAATAACGGAAGAATGTTGAAACCACGGATATGTTATAATCGTTTTAAACAAAGCTTTACTTTCTTCCATTCGATTCTGTAAATTAATATCAATATATTTCATTTTTCATACTTAACTTTGAACTGTAATTTATCAGAATATAAGACTATTTAAGGAACCATATATATCTAATAAAATCAAAATATTTATTCCTAGTTATTTCAATCTAAAGCATTTTCAATGTTAAGTTGCTATCTATAAACTATTACATCTTGTAGTCATTGTTGATTGTTTTTTAAATGTGCTAATTAAAATCTATAATTTAGATATAGAAATTTTGTATTGAACACACTTCAAAGTGTATCATTTTACGTGCTTTGATTTGTAATGCTTTGAAACTAATTTGTACCAAAAAAAATGAAATCACACTGCAGATCTCAATAGATCGAAATATAATAGACAAGAATTGTTCAACAGCAAAGATTGTAAACAAACTATAAATATTTCAAGTACATTTATGCTATTTAGTATTAAGTATATTTGTGTCTATATTATTATCAAGATTTTTTTTTTTGTAGAAAAGCATCTTTCATGTTATTGATTATCATCATAACAAAAGGTAGTTTATAAAATCGGGTTTTCATATTCAATTTTAACTACATATTACATACATATGCTTCTTTAATTTATATTATCAATTTACCTCATTCTCTGATTCGAATAAAATTTGATCATATTCACTTAAAGCTACTAAAAAAATTATAGATGTGACATTTTCAAAACAATGAATCCATTTTCTTCTTTCCGATCTCTGTCCACCTACATCTACCATTCTGAAAAGCAAATAAAACAATTAATAACTGCAATGGTATAGTAGTAATAATATAATATGATGCATATGCTAATAATTTATGTGAGAGAATCAATCGCTTCTTTTCATGCGTTAAAAAATACGTAGCTGAAAATACAAGTCTGAGAAAAATATTCAACTAAACTCAAGTGTTTTGTAGTTGACCAAAAATTACAAACATACAATAAAATTTAATTGAAATTTCCGTAACTATCAAAAATTTAAAGCGTAAAGCCATTGAAACATTCAGACTCGTAAAATAAATATGAATCTAATATTAAGAAAAAGTATTCATTTTCATGCAGGAAAGTACGAGATAAGCATAATTTAAAATATTCGTTGTAGAACATATTGTAAAAAAACTACTCGTCAGGAACAAAAACGATCAATAATATACATGTAAGTCTAAAGATAATTGGTGATAAAAAAGAAGATATTCCAATGATTGGAAACGATAAATTAACTTTCTGAAGAATATTCTGAATATCTTATTCAGCTAAGTTTTTAAATTTGGAATGTTACGTTTTTCAAAGTCTCTGAATTCTTTTTTATGATCGTAGTGGAACGACTAAGCTATCAATACCTAAATATGATGGAGTCCAGATCGAATGGATATTCAATAATACCAGTTGTAGGAGCTCGAGCCCGAAGGATGTCTTGCTCAGTAGGAAGATAATCAGGTTTTTCGATACGTTCTAGGTCGCTAAGATAACTGTAAAATAAATATTGGCAATGTGATAGAGCATGCCATGCATGGTTAGAAATAAAATTAAAACGTTAACGAAAATACAGCCACTTATCACATGTTGATCGTGCATCTTGCAATACTCCTCTAAAAAACTTTATTAATGCAATTATTATAAAGTGACATGTGTAGATCTATTGAATTTTTAATATTTTTTCATAATACTTGGGTATATTTTACAACCTTTTATAGTTTGCATCTTAACAATACATATTGAAATTTAAAACATTATTTTCATAATAAATTCAATCAAATTTACGTAATACTCTCCTCATTTTTAAATGCCTCAACTTATAAAAATAGATTTGCTATGTTATAAAAATCCATTTTGATGTGGAATCAACTTAGATTTATTTTTAACAAGTTAAAATTTCTATTTCTAAATGGTCAATGTCATTATAATAATATATAATAATTGAAAATTAATTATGAAAATAATAAGATATTGTACATATAATATATTAATTATCAATAGATCTATTTAAAACATACGAAAAACATTCTAAAACATATATTGATAGAAAAAACAATAATAATGCAAATAAGTGAGAATAACGAAGAAAATCTTGATGCAGGCAAATCACAGGCGCAGACAGGCTCCTTTTCCGTTTGTGTCATCTGACATACCTAAAGCGAATTTCTCCCAAGTCAAACGGATATTCAATTATACCAGTAGTGGGCACTCTCACGCGAAGAATGTCCTGTTCTGTAGGAAGATAATTTCGTGCTGCTACTCGGTCTATTTCCATAAGATAGCTGTAACATTATTTTCTAAACATCTGGTTTTTTCTCCCAAATTTGTAAAGTTATTTACAAACAATCATTATTATATTAACGCTTTTTTGCTCAGCAAAGTGTCTATGTTTTAAATGTCAAAATAATATTTTTAATAATAATAATACTAACTATTTGGCTGAATCGGTTAGTTGATATTCTCGTCGACGATCATAACACTCTTGAATTCCAGCATCAGCCCACAAATCTTTAATGGCTTCAACGTACGGACTTTCAAATGACGTTACTGTTTCAAAGTCTATACTTCGTACTAATTCAGCTTTTTCCTGAAAAAATATTTAAAATATATGCAAATCATGAACAAATGATTGATTTAATAAACAAGTAAAAGGATAGATAAGTAACAATAAGTTAAATATCTTTATTTGAAAATTTTGAAATATTTTGAGTAAGATAAATAATGTAATTTTGATTTCTTTTTTAGCTTTTATTTATAGACATTGGACTTATTTTTTTTATGACTTTCTATGATTGACTCTGAAATCGGTTATGATAACTTATTCATGAATAAGAACTGAATGTACATTTAGTTTATTATTGCTTTAACTTATTATCATTGGGTTTAGGATCGAATGATTCATTCCACTTTCACTAAGGTTTCAAAATGTTAGAAAAGCATTTGAATATTTTTCGATTGTAATCGATCTGAAAAATACAATTTAAAAAATTTTTAAATAAAAATTGAGTAAGCTAATGATGTACATTCGAGCTTAAGAATTGATTTTCTATTGACTTTTTTATCTTATATATATATATATAATGATCTCGTGTCACGATGTATGTTTAGGATAAACTCTGAAACGACTGAATCGATTTTGATCAAATATCGTAACTATCTGTAATTTGGTTCAACTTAAAAGATAATATAGTTTTTGTTTATATAAATTGTTTGTAACAATTGTATTTGTTATAAACAATCAAAAACGGAATCTATGCAATATATTTGAGTTCTTCCAACGAGTGATTTTTTCTTTTGCTAAACAAAAGTTACCAACCATGTGACGTGAATACAAACATATTCTTCTCGTTTATAATTATTTAATTTTTTATAAACGATTGAAAACGAGCTCTATGTGAGATATTTGAGTTTTTCCAACGGGAAATTTTTTCTCTCATCAAAAATAAGCTACTAACCAGGTAACAAGAATGTAAACGAACTTTATTTGTTATAAAAATTCGATTTGTAATATCCATTTGAGAACAGGATTAATAAATGAGAGTTCCTTTAACGAATTGTTTCGTGTAACAGAGCAAAGTTACTGACTAAGTGACATAAATGAAAATGGGTTTATTCTGTTTATAACAATTAAATCGTCGTAAAGGAGCAGATCTCACAATGAAATTGAAATTTTTCCATCTATATTAATACTTACGAATTTATTTTTTGTTTTTAATACAATCACAAAGAAATACGAATCTGGAATTGGCTCATTCAAATAACGAGTTTACTATTTAAAACTTCTTCCAATCAATTTTTTATTATGTAAAGTAATTATGCACATCACGCAGACGAACTCGCGGGAATCAGCTAGTGATTTAATAAATATAATTTATCATTGCATCAATTACATAAAAAATTTGAATTAAGGGTAAATACTAATAGATTTATTGTCGTATAAAATAACAGTTTTATAAAATCATTTTTTTTGAATAAGTGTTCAATAAAAACATCATTTAAATAAGTTATTTAACTAATTGGGATGAGAAAAATATTTATAATTATTGGATCTTTAGTTTATTTAAAAATTTTATTTCCTTCAAGTTAATAATATTAAAAATATTTTATTTTTAGACTTACTGTACAATTTTCATTTAACTTAAATCTACTATATTTTGTAAATAATACTTCTACTATAAATGTTAATAATATCTTTACTTTCGTTTGATTTTTTTTTACAAATAAATATACTTACTATATTAGAAGAATCACCGTATTGAATTTTGAGAAGATCCATCGCCCTAATCATAGATTGCATTGCCATAAATATATTTTGGTATACAAGTTTGATAAAACCTCTTTTGTCTTCATCTGAATATCCAGATCCATGGATAATTCTCATCTGTTTAATAAAAGTCGATTTTCCCGATTCACCAGTACCTGAAAAAATATAAAAATTACATTTTTACTTTCGATGAAATAAAATGAAAATAATCTACGCTATATAGAGTTTAAAAACTTCTCTTTAGAAATCAGTTTTAAATCGTTGTACAACTCTAACATCTTTTAGTTATTTATAATCGCTTTTCAAAAGTGATTTAATCTATGGTCTGTGATTGACAATTGTGTATTGAACATCTTTTAGGGTAAGTTATTTAATATGTTTTGATTTACAATAAAAGTTTCTATAAAAAATGACATAAGTTTAAATTGTAGGACATTAATAGTAATAAAATTTATGATTTATGGCTTTATTTTTTCATATACTTCACATAAAATCAATAAGAAAAAAAAATTTCCTTTGGAAATTAATGAAAATTACAGTGAAACTTCGTGATAAAAAAAACTGAGGATAGTCTGAAAACAAAATTTCTGAATGATTGCTGACATCAAATAAAAAAGTGAAAAAATAAATGAATTTACTAGGGTAGATGCTAGGAAGTCAAATCAATATCTTTGAATCTTAACGTTCTCACTCCGCATGCTCTCAATACCCTAGATTATTATCATTAAAATTTTTGATCAAAAGTCAAAGATGTAACACAGAATTACTAGAACCTAATTATAAATTTTTTTATCCTGTAAAACAAGCTCTAGTTAATTGACAAAATATTAGTATCTTCAATAGAAATTAGCTTCGTATTCCTAATATTTTTTTATATTTTATCTATTTTTCAGACCTGATTATTTATTTATTGTTATTCAAACGATTATTTATTCCACAAATATATTTTTATATTTATTTGCAAAATATTATCATATTGTAATTATTGAAAACAAAATATTGAGAGCCAATAAATATTTAGTTACGTGTTATATAGTACAAGATAAAAGTACTGAAACCGATTGATAAATTTTAATACTGATCTTAAATGATTTTTACTGACATGAGTGATATTTGATGAATTATTTAATAGTAATAACAACATTTTATGAGATAATGACATCTGAGATTAGATCATTAATTAATCAACCGTTTACTATCAATTAATATTAAAAATAACTTATTCAAAATATATTACTTGAACCTGAATCATTTGAGTGCTCCATAAACATTTGTTATCAGCACTCCAAAATATTCTATAGAAAAGTCTGCATTATAAAATTCCAAACGACTTTTTAATCCATTTAGATTAATGATCAAAATTTAGAATAAAACTCATATCATCAGAGACTAACACTTTGATGATTTCTATTTCAATGTCTTAATGTTAAGCGATAAATAAAACTCTACATGGGTGCTACTTTTTCTATTAAAGCATTAAAAAATTAAGTAAGTTATTGCTATATAATATTTATGTAATTGAATAAATAAACTTATCAATAATTATAAACTATCTCCATATTTGTATTAAAATATCATATATACTATAACGATGAAAAGCATAAAAGAGATTATACTGTACTCAAAAAGGTTAAAATATATAAATACATACTATATATTTGATTATGTTGAAGCTTTCGTCGTAGCGCGTCGCTGTCGTTCCCGTTATAAAAGCATGAATGAAAACTGTTGACGATAGTTTTCTCTATATGTATATACTACTATATACGAGTACAATTTCTCGAGCTTTCTAATAAATAATCGTGTACCACCATTTGACTATTTTTTCCTTTTTCTCGTAAAATACCATTCTCTGTCTATTTTATTGTATGCTATTTGTCAATTTATTTTTTTTATTGTAAATATAAAAGATATTAAATCGTAAATTTGCTCTCTTTTCAAAGTAGTAAAGTAATAGCATCGACTTGTTATCTAAAATTGTTCTATTCTATTTTGTATTCAATTTTCATTGATTGTACCAAATTTTTCACTCACAAACTATTTTATATTGAAATTTGATATGAATCTTTCACAGGGGGAATCATATTGGAGATAATGCAACATAGACAAGTTTCATAAATAAATTAATAACGTTTTTACCATCACATAACAGTCAAATTTTCTCGATAATGAATTTTTTACGTTTATGTTTTGAGTGAATTAGAATATGGTGTATTTTTAATAATGCATTAAAGATTAAAATTTAACTTAACCGCATGATTTATCGAGGGATAACTGAACTCTTATTAGATACTCAATAGCTTCTTTCTGATTTGCCAATTTTTTGTATAAAAAAATGATAATGTAACATGTGAAATCCCATCAAGCCCCATGATGAAATTTCAAAGTTGTTAACAAGAATTAAGCAATTAAGAAGTGTTTACCATATTCATTGGAAAATGTATTTATTAAAGCTCATACAATTTTCCATCAAATAGTACGATATTGGTATTTTTTTGAGTAGGTAAACTTGAAATTTATTTTTAACAGAAATTTTTCCTCAGGCGAATTATTCAGTCTTCGACATTACTTTTGGTAGAAAGTGCATTGTATTGAGAGCTGAAGCATAATCAATAAGGATAGTCGCGTCGTTAGATAAAGAAAGAAAGAAAGGCAGAGCTGTGTAGGGATTGTGTTGGAGGAAGAAACATCAGAACAAGTATAGTAGAATATCGGGTCGTCGGTACCGTAACCGGGGTGGTGAGGTAGTTGTCGGCATCTATCGACCCAGTGCTATATAGTGCTGCTTCAACCCCACTGTTTCTGGAAAGTATAACGCATCAAAACTACCTGTATGTTTTTTTACTCATTTGTATTTTCACTAGCAAATTTGTCAAATGTTTGGATTTTCAGTAAATCTACGATAAATATAATCGATCAGAGTTTTAACCAGCAAAAAATATCTGTTTGATAATATTGAAATTTTGTTTATTAAAACAAGATCTAATGCTATTGGTAATTAATGGTATGACAATATTGTTTGAATATAACGATGGAAAGAGAGAAACAATGTGAGCATTGAGTTTCGTAGAATTAAAAGTAGATAAATATTTACTACAATGTATCGTATTATAAAAATTTATGTATCATCTTAATGAGAACTAAAAAATTCTGCATTTTATTTTACTTAATTGAATGTAACATGTGAAGTTCTTACTTTTTAATATTGAAAACTATGTTAATTGAATGACATTTCAAATACAAATGTATGTGAAGTTGAATTTTATTATTTAATTCCCTCTATTTGTACTTGAAACTTTCTAAAATTTTAAACTTCATGATTTTTCGTAGAAAAAAAATGGAACAAAGTTCAACAACCCCAAGTTCCAACTCCCCCATTTCTACTTTGAGAATCTTTTCTATTCTGATTTCCTGTACTAGAATTAGGTAAATTTCGATTTTTCGAAAGCAAAGAGAAAAAACTTGTACAGAATTTCAACATGGACCCAGAGCTTCTTTCACTTACTCTTTTAGAAACTGTGAGAACACATGGGGAGTATACTTTTTCGAGATTCTGTACTCTGTATCCTACACAATATATTTCTAAACCTCCGCTGGTTATTCTGCGAAAGTCAAAATTTTAAAAATTCGATATAATGATACCATGTTTATTCACAACTACCCCAGAAAAAAAAACTTAGAGTTTATTGACTTGGATTTTTTAAAAATTGATGCCCTTAAAAAGTTTCATGTGAATAAACTATTGATTAAAAATTCACTATTTATTAAATACCATTACGATTTGAAGTCCGACTAAGGATTTATACATAGATTTTTCAATTCTTTTTCAAATTGTCAATTATGTATTAATTTATTTATCAATTATTATATTCGTTAATAATTTTCAAGTTCCCCAAGTTACAGAAATACATCCGATTTTGCGAATTTTGAACTTTGACGTAGAAGAATACGAGACAAGACAGCTTTTTCGATTTTTGGTAACTTAATGAGACAAAACGAATCCTCCGAAGCTGTTAATACAAAAGTTAACATTGAGTTGAAAATATGCTTATCACTAAAATTACATTATTATGTGAAGAAGTCATTTCAAAATTCAAAAAGCCGTCTTGCCCCATGGTTGTGTCGAATACGACAGTTTTCTAGTGGATATGTGTGAGCGCATGTGTCTGTATTTTCGTCTCGATTTCCTCAGGAGCAAAAAATGATATCAACGTGAGACCAATTGCGTTCGACAGGTAATTGCGCAAATTAAAACTGATTAGGTTTTCAGCAAAATCGGTCTAGTCATTTTTCATGCAGACTAAAAAACTGAAAAAAATAGTAAACAAACTAAATCCTATCATTCTTTCCACTGGGAAGTTAGTCGTGGGGACCTTTTGGGTCACACTCGACCACCGGAGAGGACTGATATTTCAATTGAAATGGTTAAAAAAGATTAGAAATAGATATTAACTTAAAAAAATGTACTTTGAAGTTCGCTATTTCCTGAGCCAAAACCAGTCACTCTACTTGAAACTAGCGAGCCTATAATATTAGATTCAGTAACGCATTTTTGTCAATTTTCTCACTTATAAGCAGTAATTACTTCACTAATAATAAATAAAGAATCAACTCTCACTCACTCCATATTCAATTCACAATTCGTTCTCAAAACACTTCACAAATAGAAACTATGTGCATTGAATAAAAAGCATGTCTAAAAATATTTTTGAAGATATATTTACGAAGAAAATTGATATTAAAGTAGGGGAAGGGAGGGCAAAGTGGAACGTGGGGGCAAGCACTCGAGAAAATTTACTAATTTATTAAAATAAGTTTAAAACGTTTATCAAACTGTTTATCCACAAATGCTTTCTAATCGTACTTTTGTCATTTTCAATTATAACTCTTCAAATACATAGTGTTTAAGAGGAGTTTTAAATACTTTTTAAACTCATTACAAGATGTATTATACAGTAGTAGACTGAGCGATGACTGACTAGACGACTGACTAGAAAACTACCTGAAGATTAAAAGTAAAATTTTCATTAAAGTCTTGAAAAAAAGCTCAATGATGTCGCCACTGAGACAGAGCAAAAGAAATTTAAAACTTTTTGGAATAATTTTTCATAAAAATAAAAATCCTAAAAATTCCTACTATTCAAAATTTGACACATTTTTAAAAAAGAATTTTTAAACAATACAATTTTAATTTTGAAAAATTTTAAATTCTATTTAGTGTTATTTTTACCTATATAGAGTACTTAAACAATTTTAAATTAATGAATATGTTTTTCACAATGCAAAGAATATATCGGCCAATGTCTGAATGGATCTAAACCGTTATTCGAAAGAAACGATTTTTTCCAACAACTATATCTTTTTTCTCGGATTTCTTGTTTTATTATAAATTGTAAGGTGTAGATCCGAATAATTCTTTATTTTCTCGTGCTTAATATGTTTGTTATGAATCGCTTGGTAAAATTTACTCAAAAACCGACAGTAAAGTAGATTTACCAAACTGCTTGGTAAATTTTACCCACACATTATAGTTAATTTTTCAAGTCAAATTTTCTCAGTGTGAGCGACACGAAAAGGAAGGAATTGTAAATTATACTCCAATAAATAGTAGCCTATCGCTTCGGATACAAAAATATCAATAAGCAATTGTTTAATTAGTATACATTACATATAAGTTTTTCTTATAAAAATTTTAATATGAATCAAAATTTTGAACCATACAAAAAAAAATATAAAATACTACAATTGAAGTGTGTAATAAAATTTTTACAAGAAAAAATTGTAATGTATACTAATTAAACAATTGCTTATTGCTGTTTTTGTACCCAAAGCGATAGGCTACTATTTATTGGAGTAAAATTTATAATTCCTTTTTCTCTGTAAAAATCCGTAACTTTTATTCCTTAAAAAAGTTGTCCATATATTAGCTGGTGAATCAGTAAAAATGATTTCTTAAAAAGTAAAATTCACCGACTGTTTTTTTCCTTACAGAAAAAATGTTTACATTTTTGAAAGTTTGTAAGTAAAAATTGGTATCTCACACTGGTAAAAAGATTTATTTAGCGAGAATAAATACGTTCATCGAAATTCTTTTTTAGCATTTTTGTAATACAAATAAATACTGTTCATAACCAAGTGAATATTTCGTTATGGTAAATAAAGTTATTTTGTGTTTAATGCATATTTTGTAGGGTCAAATGCAAATTTATTAGTAGTTAACAAATCTTAGTAAAGCTATCTGACGTCATCAAATATTAAAGATGGCGCTGTTGTACTATCTTTAGCACACGTGTTACGTGTCATTTACTTGGTAAACGCGTTATTATAATATTAGGAATTACGAAACCATTATTGTATTGTACTTTTTACTTCCAAATTTACAATGAATTAAAGTTATTTTTACTTCATTTCTTAGTAAATCATTCCCTGAATTCAATTATAATATTTAAATGAGAAAGAAATATTTTATATCTCAGAAATCATTAATTTGAGCTAAATAAATCAATTTTGATGAATGATTTTTTAAATGGTAACAAATATTTATTTGATTTTTTTTCAAATAACACATTTACTAGCTACTAATAAATTATATTATATTCAAAGAGATTTTTCTGTCAGCGTAGAAGAAATTCGTCAATTATTAGGGTTATTGAAAAAACAATGATTGAATCGAAGTGTTTTATTTTAATATACGTGAAGTATATAAATGGGATTCGACAGTGGGCCCACATTGGAAATTTAACGCTTGTCCCTATTGGGACCAAGTGAGGAAAACCTAATTACGGCAAGTTAAATGTAAAAACTAAGTTGTGTGATTACTACTTAGTGCCTTAATCCGACCGTTATTTTTCTTTGTAAATATCTACTCAAAAAATATCTGTAGACATATTTTTTTTTGAGCTACATGTATGGATTGACTCTTGAAGCTTCATTTAGAACCCAAAAACACCAGTTAATATTTTTTATTAAAAAAAAAAAAAGAAAATTCTAAAGTGGTCGAAAACTATTTTGAACCCATTACATCGTCAAAATCCTCAAAATGAGTGCTTAAAACAAATCGCAATAAATTCGAATCTCAACATTTAATCGTTCTTATTAGCAATATTTTAAATTATAAAATATAATGATCGGAAATAGACATCGTAGAGCAAGAGCCCGCTGCAAAATCTTGAGCCTATCAAGTTACTGCATAAAACATTTTTTGTGAAGTACTCACTATTTTATTTTTAAATTTATATATTTTTTCAAATCTTCCAATATAGGCACAGTAATCGTACCGAGTTACTGCTTCAAAGTAGGCTTAAGATTTACTACTTACTATGTAAAATAAAATTATTATTTAGTGCCTTGATTTATATGGGACCATCACCTTGGCAAGACATTTTTAAATTTTTCTTTGGCAGTTTTTGACAGAAATGTACCCATCAAGTTACTGCTTCAAACTAGGCTTAAATTAAAGTTTAAATATTCTTTTATTGAAAAAACGTTTGGTGCTAGGTTTATTTTAGGTCTAAACCTGTGGCAGCAAACTTTAAACATAAGTAACTGCCTACTAATTGGTATTATTATTGCAAATTTACATCTCCTACACCTTTCACTTTTTTAAAAAATTCTTAATTGTAAAAAGTGACTTCCGGTCACTTGGGATCATTTGGACATTATTCACAAAATATCAGTGCTCTTCAGTGGTTTGGGTGCGACCCAAAAGGTCTACACAACTAACTTCTCAGTGGAAAGAATAATACGATTTAGCTTTTTTTCAGGTTCTGATTCTGTAAAAAAATGGTTGGACCAATTTTACTGAAAACCCAATCAGTTCTAAGTTGCGTCATTTTACGTCGAATGCAATTAGTCCCACGTCGATATAATTTTTTGTTCTCGAGATTATCGAGCAGAAAAATAATTCCCAACGGACGTACGAACATACATAGACGTCCACTGGAAAACGGTCGTATTCGATTCTGGGGACCTTAAAACGTGAAGATATGTTAAAATTCAGGATTCGCAAAATCGGACTCATTACTGTAACTTTCTACGGGGGAAGCTAACTTAAAAATTTGGCATCTATTATTTTCTTAAATGTATGAAGTAACCAACTGCCGATTCATGATCTAGGCATAATCGTTCTGTTTATTCATTATTTTAATACAACAAATGTCCTTTTTATGTAAAATCGAAGTTCTTCAACTTATAAACAATCGGGAAACGTCCAACCTATCTGAAATGAATAGTATTAGAGCTAAGAAATTTTTTTCATAATAATTAATATTTGTTGTTTTTCAATTTATAATAAGTGTAAGAATAGATAGTGTAAGAGTTTTATATTAAAAAATAGTTGTCATTCATTCATAAAAATAAAAAAGGAACCAAACTAAAATCGAAGAAGGTCCTGATGGTTTAGGGTCATAGATTGTCGGGTTTTAAGAAACGGACAGTTTGGCAGTCGTTAATAGGGTCGTAGTCAGGTTTGGGCTTCTTTAAAAATTAATTTTTTACAATTATAAATAGATATATGTCATTTACAATGATGCATCATGATTCAATAACCTTTTTGGATTTTAAAAGCATTGGCCAATTTTTATTTTGTTCTATCATCTATACTGCTATATGAATTTTTGATATCTGTCTGTCTCTCTGTTCGGGGTAATCTCCGAAAAGGCTAATCCGATTGCGACCAAATTTTGCAGAAATGTAGAGGGCATTGTGGGTAAGGTTATAGGCTACTTTTTGTTTATTTAAATTGTTTATAATGTTGAATTTGTTATAAACAATAGAAAACTGAATCTATTCAATATATTTGAACTCTTCCAACGCGTGATAATAAATAATGTTATTTAAAAAATGCCAAAATGAATTATTTTTAATCGACTCAGTTTTTCATTCTGAGTCGATAAATGAAAATTTATTTTGGCGTTTTTTAAAAAAGTGATATAGGGTATTATTTGGGTGTTCCTCTCGAACCTCTGGTTCGAGTCATAACTTAATTTTTATGTTATATTTTGAGAATGCTGATCTTGTAACGTCAGCTTCTCTTTCTTTCATTTATAATATATAAACAAAACCTTTCTTTTCTATGGGTTTGTTTATATTCCAATGTCTCTAAGCACGTTTATTGTGCTTAAAAACTCGCTATGAGTGTGAAGAGGGCGTCCGATACGCTATCGCTCTCGCGCTCAGTGCCGGGCCCTCAGTACCCCAATTTTTCCCAACTTTTAGAGTTTACAAAATTTTAAAAAATGGTAAAGGACTTTTCGTTTCCAAAAGTTCTCATCAATAAATTTATGAAAAAAAATTTTTCAATTTCAAAAATTTGCAGCTTTGAAATCATTTTTCGCGAAAACTATTATAGATGCGGAAAAATGTTTTATAGAAAAGTTGTAGATTTTTGTATTATCTACAACTTTTGTTTCAAACATTTTTTGATATCTATTATAGTTTTCGCTAAAAACGGGCTTTTGGAGCAATTTCACCCCTTTTTCACCCTGACGCTGGGTTCGCAACCCCCTCAAAACTATCCCTACTTAAATCTAGCATGCCTAGGAATATTCCAGCCAAGTTTGACCGAGGTTGAAAAATTGCCATTTCAGGTCTAACTTGACTGGACTATGATGTAAATCATTATTTAGTTTAAATCTCACTAATAAATAATGTTAATAGTTCAAACATTTTTTTACCTTTCAATTAAGTATTTTTTCTGAAATAATGGTTATGGTAAGACTAACTTATTCGAGCCGTCGAGGGAAGTCTAAGTACCCGATTGGCGACATAGTGGAAAGAGCTCCTGTACGGTTTTTGTAAACAAATAAGAATACATACCGCATCAGGGGTGCGGGGACGAAGCTCCCCCGCTAGAGTTACAAGGGAAAAAACCCCTGCTGGGGGAGGGGCAGGGACCCTATTTGGGGGTTCGGAGGACCAAGCCTCCTGAAATGAAAAAAAAAAATTGTTTAAAAAATGAACCAAAAATATCATTAATAGCCAAATTTATTCCAAAAACAATATAAATAAAGAATTAAGATAATAAACTATTAGTCTTCAACAAGATAAGGTTATGTTAACAATATCGTTGAAAATTAAATTTAAGAAATTTTACTTTACAATTTTATCCCGACAGTGTTAGGACTCGAATATAGTATTTCAAATTCATAATTGAAGGTGAGATTACGATACATTCTAAATTTTCATGTTAATAAACGCTTGAAATTTTTTGCCCGCAATTTCACTCCTAAATTTACTCCAATGATCACAAAGTTAAAATTTAAACTGAGATTATGTTACATGATCAAATCTCATGGAAATACGCATTTGAAATTCCCCAATTTTACCCATAAATAAAAGAGCATAATGAGCAACATTGATAAGCACTAAATATTTTTACCTTACAATTTCACCTCAAAAACATTGAAAGTTTGGTTAAGTTCAGTTGTTATTTTAATACCATAACAGCTAAACAATTTTATTTTATACACAAAACTCAAAAATCAGTATCGAATAATTAATCTAAAGTGAGTTTATGTTGAAATATAAATTTTTGTCTTAACTACTAAAAATTTATTCAGTAATTCAGTAATTGATTCAAAACATAAAATTGAAACAAATAATAATATCTTTTAATAAAAATAAAAATTTCTAGGACAAAATTAGGCTGCAGTAAGAATGCCACAATGTAGTTTCCGTAAAGAGTTCCTATCAGACATTAAAGGGAATCCCTATTAAGAAATTTCTCACTTGTTCCGATCCGGCCTTAACTTGACTGCCCTATCATAACCCTTTCAGGGAATCCTTCACATATTCCAACCTGGTTCTGACATTATTATCTTATATAACTTTCCTAGACAAACCCTTATAATATATTCATCCCGATCCGACTCTGACTTGATTACCTTATCGTAACCATTCTAGGGAACCCTTTACTCAGCCCAAGTAGATTTTAACGTAATTATTATGAAGATCTTACCTATTGAATCTCTTGTTTAACCTAATCGAGCCCTGATCGGGCGACTGTAACAATCCTTATAAGGTTTCCTTTGAAATCAGCAGAAAACTTGACAAAAATATATTTTTATTTACATTACAAAAAAAAATCATATGAAATATTTATAATTTTTGCAGATTTCAATAAAAATTTACTTTCGACTATTTATATCAAATGTCTGTTTTGTTGTACTGACCGCAAAGATATTATGATATTTTAAATTATGAACATATTTTATTTATTGAAATAATTTATTGCAATGGATTCTCTGTTACTTCGTCCCTTACATTTTAGATCTTTATCCAATAAATCAAGGTCCAGAAATCTCTCATTTTTTTACCTCTATATATTTTTCAAAATACATTTTTGCGCCTTTTTCTCGTATAAGTTTTAAAATAATAAGAATTTCATTGTATCGAACTTTGTAGTAAAAATATAACTGATATTAATCTTTAAAAAAATTGCATCGATGGATATATTTAAGTGTATAATTATAATTTATTGAATGAAAATGAATAGTCAAGTAAGTTGAGGTATAAGCTCCAAGTCATGCGTAAGCTTGGAGATTGTAGGTTCGAATCCCACCCGAAACAATTAGTAAGAATGTAATTTTCCTTTAAATTTTGATTGAGTATTTTTAATAATTAATAATATTTTTATAAAGAACAAAACATAACGTAATGGCACTGTTTAAAATAATGATTTTGTATTGTTACATTAAAACCATTCTCTTATTTTTAATAAAATTATTAAGCTAAAACTAAAATTTTTAACCAATATATTTAGTCTAAGGTTTTTGTTGAGAGTCTTTTTCAAGTACTTTCATGTATACTTATGTATCAGTTTATATTCGTCTGTTGATACTTTTATTTACTTTTCTGATGATTGTACCAGCACATGAGTCTATGATCGACGCATAATCAGGACAAAGAAAAAGACGTTTGGTTCTCTATCAAAGACATCTTAAAGAAGAAATGAGTCAGTCTTTCAAAAGGTTCCAACGAGTGCACTGTGTCGTTGTAGTTTATTTAGAACTTCTGCTGACAGAACCACTTGATTCAATTCTACTAAAGTTCAATTAAAAATGTTGGTTCAATGCTGTGTCTACTTTTGGGCATACGTTTCATTCTCTACGAAAAGAATACCAATTCACATATCCTTTTAGGATTCAACTGCTTCAGTCTCTTAATTTTCATTCAACACTGATCTACGATCACCTCGACGTGAAACCAGCTCTCTACATCTTACTTTATCTTAGATTAACTATTTTAATACTAATTATTAAAGTCCACTTCAATCGTCTAATAAATAATTTTAATTGTTTTTAATCAAAATTTCTCTTATTCTTTTTCTGTTTGTTCTATTAATTAAATTTTGAACATATTAGACAGGCACCGATTATCGGCCCATTGAGGATAGCTATATTAATTCATATGTACAAAATAAATGTAAAAACTTTTTTTAATTTTGTCAGTATTGTTCATCAGTTGAAACAATTATGTATGATAATAATTGGTATCTATTTGTTTATTATATTAGTATTATGATTATTAATGCTTTGAGAAAAAAAAAATTAAACAGACCAAGACCTCAACTTAAGTCAATATAATAATTTTTTGTTCCCGAGATAATTGAGACGAAAAATAATTTCGAACGCACGTACGAACATACATACATATGGTAATACACAAAGATGTCTACTGAAAAATTGTCGTATTCGACTCTGAGGATGTTGAAACGTGAAGATATGTCAAAATTTGGGATTCGCAAAATCGGTCCTATTATCATACATTTCCA
Source organism: Chelonus insularis (assembly GCF_013357705.1). Lineage (NCBI taxonomy): Eukaryota > Metazoa > Arthropoda > Insecta > Hymenoptera > Braconidae > Chelonus > Chelonus insularis. The sequence goes on along the minus strand of NW_023276351.1, from coordinate 81,288 downwards.
CTGGGAAGTTGACAATTTAAAATAATAGTACAGTAATAATTAGAAAATTTTCATTTTAAAATAGATAAATTTCAAATTTCTGCAAGTTTTTGCATAATTTCGTCTAACCCGTCGAGATTAGAAGAACATTATCTTCTCCGTATACCCTAATATTGGTCAGTGGTCGATATTCGGATGCATAAAACATTTTACGATCCCTGTTTTTGACTACAATATTTTGTAATTTTTTTCATAAAATATAGAAATAACAACAAAAATCATGAGATCATTCGGGTTAAGAAAAACATAAATGATTCGCAAAGAATGATTACGATTGGATAATATTATTCTTATCATAAGTAAGTTTATTTGTTACAAGCATTGATTTTAAGGTTTCCAACAATTGATTGGATGATCTAGCTTTCGACTTAATTAATTTTTTTTTTCAAAATTAAAAACAATTGATAATTTTTCTCTTCAACTAGCCACAAGCCACTAGCAATTAATCTATATATGTTTATAATAAAAATACATACAGAATTATTTTCTATACAGTTACTCATTAAATAATAAAGCGGCCAAATTTAGGTAGTCGGTTGATATTCGGTGCTATAATGAAAATAATATATATAATTAAAAATAATAAGAGCCTGATTTGGAACTTGTAGAACGAACGGATCCACACTGCGAATCTGAGATCATTCACATATGTTTGAGATTCATTTATTTGATGTGTGTTACATGTCTAACGCTATTAACAAACTATACTACATGTGTGAATTTTTAGACATGATGACTTAATTACATTAAGTTACATATCGAATACAACTCTAATCGAATTTACTTTTTGAGTCTTTGGAGAGTAGCTGTGATGTTGTATCCAATCCTGCCCTGCGAATCGAACTATAGTACAATGAACACACATAAACGTACTCAATGTTAACTGGTATAAACAAACGTGTATGAAGAACAACTACAAGACTTCTACGGTTTGTTTATGGTAGTTAACATTGAACATGTTTATGTGTGTTCATTTTTAACACACTTCAATTTCCAGTGTATTAATATTTTTTTTTTTACTACGAATCTAAATTCATCAGTGATGATGGTATACGTTATTCACTTATGACTACGAAAAATAGCTATTTCAAGATTATTTCTATACCTTTTGGTTAACCTTATTTGGAAAATATAGTGAATTTGATATTTTCTTGAACAACTTATTATCTATTCCTTATTATCTATATTTCACGAAAAGTAGCTTTAATTGCGATTATTCATTACTAAATTTTCTATCATTTATTATCATTGATTACTACTGAATCGGTTTGTCATAGCCAATAATATATTCCAACTAAATTTACAATGCTTAATATAACATTTAATCTCATTTGCTAAATTTGAATGTTCGTGTCCATTGGTATCATAAAATGTTTCAAAAATCAACATATAAAAAGGAGATGTCAAAAGTAATAAAATAAGGAATAATACAAAAATAAATATACACAATGTATTGAAATTGTCACATAATGTCTATGGTATACTGTATCATGAAAACTTAGAAAAAAAAAATTGATTCTTTTTTGAAGAATAAAAAATATAACTTGAAAATATGTCTACATCTTCATTTTTCAGTGTATGTACACGGAGAGAATTTTTTCACTAAATCTAACAAAAAGTAACAAGCCCACGTTTCGAAATTTATAAGTAAAAATATTTCTGTTTGATAGTAAATTTTAAGTTTTTGTAAGTAAACTTGTGACTTAAAAGGTGTCTTAGTAAAAGAATTACTTACGACAACGCAAACTTCACTGTTGAACAGAAATATTTTTACTTATAAATTTGGAAACGTGGGCTTGTCATTTTTGCACTTACATTTAGAGAAAAAATTCTCTCCGTGTATTAAAAACTATCATATACAAGACATTAACACATACCATCTTTAAATATATATAAAATAACTAAAAGGCTCCATAGTTTGTATACAGCGATTTAATATTGAGTTTAAAGTGTATTATTTTAATGCATTTCGATTTGCAGTGCAATGATAATTTGGAAGTCTTAAAACATATTTTTGGTGTAAATTAAAATTTTCTAACTTTTGTTTTAAGGGAAAGTGTCCTATTGCCGACCTAGTGCCTAAACCCAACCATTAAATTTATTCGTGAATATCTAATTAAAAAAGGTCTATAGATATATTTTTCTATATGAAATACGTATATTAATTATATAATTATCATTTCCTGCCCTAAAAATCCTGATAATTTTTTTTTTTATATTTAAAAAAAAATACTCAAGTTGACAAAAGCCCGTTTCTACAGATTTAATCGTCGAAATTCTTAAAATGGACCTCTAAAAGAAAATGCGATAATTTCATATATAATTTATTAATAGTTGATGTTATGAATATTTTGGGTTGATTTACTATTAAGTCACTGAGGAAGAATTTACTATTCGAAACTGATAATGTTTTTAGTTGAAAATTAATAAAATATTGTGGTCGGAAATAGGCATCATTAGAATCATGATTTTTCCTTATAACGACCAATGGTCAGTATAGGGGCGATTCGAACGTTGCTTAAAAAAATTAAAAAATTATATATCTGTTAGAACAATACTAAAATTAGATTATTTTTTATTTTTAATATTGCATAAAGAAACCGTATGCCAATTTACGACCTAGAAAAAGTGTTTCTATTTATTGTTAAACTTGACACAAAAAATTGTGTTTTTTGAACATAGACAGTGTTCGTCCGGGCGGTCAGATGTTTATAGTAGGCCGTAAAGCGACCGGCCTATGTCTAGAAGCGTTTTTCTATATGAACATTACATTTAATATATTTAATGAAGTGAAATTTCCACGCGTCTTTCAAAGATTAAGTTTATTTCTGCAGACAATTTTTTCTTCATTTCGTTCCTTAGTTTCTTAATTTTACATTACTATGAATAGCCACGACTGTACTTGGGAAATTTTTCGGCATTTTTTTGTCATCTCTTCAACCAATGAAAATGCATGTTATAAATTTTTCCTATCCCCTACTACTTAAAAAATAATTTGAAAATCTTTTTCTTGAAGTAGAGCAGAAAAATTTCATCATTTGTTCTATGACATTCGCGGAAGCATATTTAAATCAAAAGTGTTAAGTGTTCTACAAACGAATTTTAAGTGGACTATTGAATCAGTGAGAGTTGATTATTTTTTTACTATTTGTAAATTGATAAATATTGGTGACTGACTTGAAAATTGACTAGTTGTTATCAGTGAATTGATTGTGAACTCTTAGATATCAAAATTGATATGTAAAGAATTTAACTCAAAAAAGGTCCTGGTTGGTATTCGGGCTATGGATGGTCGGTGTATGGAAACGGGCAGTTTTGTGGTCGTTAATGGGCTCATTGTCAAGTTTTGAGAAGGACTTACTTAAAAATATTTTTTTAAATATTGCTCATCAATAAAAGTTATCAACAATAATGAATAACGATTCATTGACCTTTTTTGAAATCAAAAGTATCGGTTAATTTGAATTTTCTACTCTCATTTTCTCAATATAATCAAATTGAACTTCAAAAACCTTAGATGGTCGGTATTTGGTACTTTTACCTTAAACTAAAATTACAGTATTAAAAATGATATAATGAAAGTTTTAAATTACAGTTTTTGTATTAATATTTTCATCTCTATCCATTAAAATGCTATTTTTTAGTTTTTATGAAACAATGACAAAAATTATTCTATTTTAGAGTAAATCTAATACTATTTTTTCTGGACTAAAAAATAAAATTTATTGAAATGAAATCGTAGTAAAAATTACAGTGTTCAATCATTGGAATAAGTAAATTTAGAAATTATTTATCCGCGACGTTCAATTCTTATTATATATACACAAACAATTTTTTACATATAAAGGCTTCAACTTTATATCCATCATTTCGAGAATAATAATAACCCGGTACTTTTTTTATCTCTTGTTTTTATAAAAATTTGTAAGCTTACCCTATTTCTTTTTAATTAACTTCTTAACGTTTTACTATTTATTCTCGAGTGCGTTTAACGCTACCATTAGCTTACTGACTTCCACTAGCGAGAGATTCACACTAATTGCTAATGCTATGATAACAGCAATTAGGGCATAAAAAATTACGGAAAACATGCCAATACAATAGAATCCTAAGTTGACATATTCATCCAGTGTGTGTATTATACATGGGTAATATTGTTTTCTACTTTCGTCATAAATTTTATTATTTGCATTTATTATTTGTTTTTTAATTAAAAGTTGCCTTCTCTATTACTTAATAGTTACATCATTTTTATAATTTTAGGTAAAATATACAACTGATTCCAATAAAAAGTTAATCAGAATTGAGGAAAGTAAAAAACTGGCTATAGAGAAAATGGGGGGGGGCAGTGAATAAATAAGAGTTGCACCAAAAAGCAGAACTAAATGAGTGTGTAAAGCAGGAGTGAAACAAAGAGAGAGTAGCGATAAGAGATGTAACATGAATGAGAAGGTGTGAGAGAGGAAGTTTGTAAAGTTCTAAAGTGAGAAAGTGATAAAAACGCAAATTGGGAGGAAATCAAACCAAAGATAGTAGAACAAAGAATGAGAGATGTAACGTAAGAAGTGAAAAGCAAAAATAATAAAAGGAAAAATAAAAATGAAAATAAATAAATAAGGAATAACGTAAAGGGATGGAGTGCGAGGGAGGAGTGTAATGCCGTTGAGGATGAGCGTTATCAACTTGCTCTGGAATGAGTGTAAAAGTGGTGAATGGTTGAAGGGTGATTTAATTTAATTATATATTACTGTTTGTTATTTGTTATGTAAAAATTTTTTTCTTTTATGTAAACTTGCAAGGCGGAAGTATTGTAAAACGCCGAGCAATACTTGGCATACAATTCAAATAAATGATTTACTACTACTACAACTGATTCCAATAGTATTTAATTTCACCTTAAAACTGCGATATTTGCTATGCCTTTTTACAAATTAATGAATTTTTAAAAATGTTAGTAAATCATCTATGAAGGATAATTCCCGAAAACAATTTTACATATCGATTTACGTTACTTTGGATGAAGGTAAAAATATTAAGTATATTGAAATTAGAAACAAATGTTATCAAGCATTTTTTACTCATACTTTGTTAATAGAAGTAATTTTTTCAAGCATAATTAGAATAATCAATTCATAATATAAGTTAATAAGTGTTTAAAAAAATCATTACTTATAGCACATGATGGTGCCAATGTATCAGTTTGGTTAAATAATTATTTACAACTAAATTGCAAGGTTAAGCATATTAAATTTCAATGAGTTTTGTCTCTAATACCCAATAAAGAAAACTCAAAAGCTTAACAATTAATTGTTATCTTATTTTTTCAAATAATAAAAGATACTGTAAAAAAAAAAATAGGTCTGAGCACACTTTGTCTGTGCTAACACGACGAACTTCCCATTAGTAATTGTTTATAACAAATTTAAATAGTTGTAATCAATGTTTGTTGAAAACATTCAAATACATGTGATATACACATTACTTATTCAATAAATACAATTTTTATTTGTTTATAACAAATTCGTATTGTTATAAACAATATGTAATTTTTACGAGTCATATTTCATCATTAATAATATTATTTTATTGAAAACATCCGAATCCATGTGATATACGCATCAGTTAATCGATAAATACAATTTTCAATTGTTTATAACAAATTCATATTGTTATAAACAATGCGTAATTGTTAAGAGTCATATTTGGTTGTGAACAATAATGTCTAGTCAATATCGACTTAATTTTCAAATGAAATTGTTATTGTTTGGCTTAAAAGTATTTTAAATAGCTAATCTTTTCATTTTCTTATTAGTTATTTTGTTATAAAAAAAGAACGGCTCTATCGAATTCGTTCAAATTTCTTTCAGATCTTCTTTATAATAATATCTTTCGAATTAATTTTGGTTGAAGTTGATGTCTTGATCCGTTCTTAAGATATCGAAAACGAAAAAAATGCTGACGTCCGTACATACATACATACGTACACACATCATTCTAAAAATATGTCAGCATGCTTGCAAATATCTTGAAACGTAGAGATATGATTAAAAATTTAAACTTCACCAATCGACCCAATTACAATAACTTCCTAATGGGAAGTTAATAATAATTTATTACAATAAAATCGAAAATTATTATCATTGGTTAATATTAGTCATCTGAAGAGTACTACTCCAAAAGATGACTAATTTCAAAGTTCTTTTCATACAAAAATATTGAAATTTAAACTTTCAAATTTTCTATTGTAAGTTAAAATAAGAAAAGAGAGTATAAGTACTCGGATTTAATCCAATAATATAAGCACATGTGTTTCACAAAACTATTCAACCCCACGTGAATCATAATCTCAAAGGCACGTGGTCAGAATTTTATACAAATAAACACACCGTTGTTTCACGTTCTTTCATTATCGATGGATGAAGTATATTCAATAGAATTGATGATGCAGAAATTTTTTTCAAGTATAATTAAATAATTTTGAATCTTATATAGGAATTTGTTAATTGTAAATCAGTATACACTAATAAATAATAACCTTTATAAAAATTATCTACAAAGAATATTTCTATTCATCGAACTAATTGATAGAAAAAGTGATAATATGAACTAAATGCAATATTTTCAGGTATGATATTAAAATTGAGAGAAAAACTACTGATTACAAATTAATTCATTGTCGTTAGAATTGTTAAATGATCTAATTGTAAATAAAACATCTTCTGATGTGATTAAAATATCTAGAACAATTAAATGAATCAACAGTTGTTTTTTTCAGTTTCAAAAATAATCTATAAAATCCATAATAAAAAGAGCACAATGAACAACTTGAATTTTTTGATGATAAAATATTTTGGAGCAAAAAAATGTAAAACCATTATAAATACTGAAAAATGTATGAAATAAAACAGCTGAAGCGGAATATAAGATTGATGTTAGATAAACAGTTCGATAATGAAAGTGAATAAATAATTAAGTATAATGAAATGTACAAGTTGAAATATGAAAAATAAATTTACCAAGAAGCAGAAGTTTAAGTTCCCGCCTGGCATCTCGTTTGTCCCTCCGAAGTTGCCGCTCAATTTCTTGGTTGATTCGTTTCTGTTCCTTAGCCTCTTCCGACAGACAGCACGCCATGATTTAGGGCAGCAAAATCCTCGGAGGGAGGAAAAAAAGAGGTAGCGCGAGTTCGCGAATAGAGTATGCCTGCTCAGCTGCCAAGCGTTTGATGCAGGCAGGAGGCGGCTGCTGCTCGGCTGCCTCGTTTCGGCCGATATTATCTTGATGCCACGGTGATGAGCAACGTTGTCGTCGTTATTGCAACTGCCAGCAGTGCACTTGGTTATCCTGAACACTATTTCACTTCACTTAGCTATCGGTTTCACTTTATGTTTATTTTAACAATATATTTTCACTGATGAATTGGCTTCTTCACTCAGCAGAAATACACCTTGATGATACATCAATCACCCGCGTGCACGAGAGAAGGCAATCACTAAGCAAAAAACAAATACATTTATTTAAAAAATCAAATGCTCTTTGACGGACGGATGTAGGACGATATTTTTTGACCTATTAGTGCAATTACTGTTGAACTTGCACTTGTATTGAAAATTAATTCACTTATTTATATGTGTCATATAATGTAAGCGAACAAGCGATAGATAATGAGAATGATGAAAGAGGAATTAAGTAAGCGCGCGCGTATTTTCACCGCGTAATATATGTGTAAACGTTTTGTCTGGTCGTTTGTGAAATTATGAAAGAATGATAGAAGTTTGATTTCCGATATTTCTGATTTATTTAATACGGCAATATAACTTGACCATTTGCGAACATTTGCTCGAACACTACATCAAAAGTATAACGTCAAGTCACGATCATTAATGAGTATTTAAAGGAGAACTCTTAGTTAAATCACCGTCACAGACGAAAACATGAAGGAAATGAGACAAATTGTTGGAGTGAAGAGTAGTGAAATGCAACACTTAAAAACTGTTCGGTGAGACCCGATGACCACCCGGTGGTCTTTGGGTCCCTCACCCTGTCGCGTATGTTCTGCTTCTCGTTCACTTGGCTCCCGGCGCGGTTGGGTGTGGTAACCCACCGTGCTCTCACTCACGCCGTCTAGTTCTGTCTCACTCAGCCATTTGCTCCCTCTCTCTTTCTTTCTCGCTTGAACACTGTACTGCTCCGAACATACTCGCCCTTTCGCTCAGACTACAGGCACTCTCCCACTCGTTTTCCGGAATCTCCCTCTCTATTCACTGCACGTATCACAGGGGAAATGATAAGCAGTAGTAATAGCAGCACCATGCAGCAATAGCAACAAAAGCAGAGTATAGGAAATCGGGGAGTGTCAGAAAACAAAATCACTGATTCCACACGTCCGTGAATGGAATTATATGTATAAAAAAATAAGTCACGTCCTGTAACTTAATAAATAAAACCATTCGCACCTTCTCTCGTTTCTTCTGCTGCTAAAGTAGTATCGTGAGCTGGCGATATCGTGCGCCGGGTTTTATCAACCCACGCGTCCACGCGAATCTTGTTAGCCAAACCAGATTGGCGAAGCCTGACTGGAGTAGTCGCGCGGCGCGCACGTGTCCACTAACCAGATTAAAATCGCGTACCGGCCGCTCCACCCGCCTGTGGAGAAGGCACGGAGAATGTAAGAGCTCGTCAGAACAAACTACCACTAGCCAATTATTCGAATATTAGAACAGTACACTCAATGATGAAACGAACTACAGTTCGTCTCTTTCACCTATGCTATTTTCTGTAGGTGTTAGAATCGTGTGCGCACTCTATATTTTTCTCTTTCTTTTCGTGTTATCCTTCAACCCTCCTCTTCAGCCGGGTCTGCTTTTTCTTCCCTCTCTCACGATGTGAACACGTTTAAACCCACTTCCCGGTACTGTCTGACTACGATCCTATTATTTTGATCTTTTCTATCCATCAGGCAACTATTGCTCCGTCAACCTCTTCTTTTGAGTATATTCCCGTACGCGTGATACGCGAGTTACTCACAAGCTACTTTTTTTCTTCTATACCGTAGACTCGCTCCACGGTGTCTCTGCACTCCACGGTAACCGCCTATCACAAGATGGCGTCCAACGTTTCTCTTCCTATTCTCTTGTCGTTTCTCTAATCTCTCTTGTTCTGCTACCGTCGCGCGCACTACACCACACTATCGTACACATTCATACGCGACTTAACCTCCACCATATGTATCAACGACACACTTTTTATTTACTTTTCCCTAGTAGCCAACACTTCTAGTTCCTTTCGTGCCTTTTCTATTTCACCCTGATACTAGACGTATTCTTCTTCTCATACTTTCTCATCAATTCAGCTTCCGGTTGGTCCACTTGGCATTATTTTTCACACTATTTTTCTTCTTCTGTGATTACTAGCGCCATACTACTTGTGTTAACTATCGATGCGTGCGCATTTAATCACTACTTCCGTTCAAATTTTTTAATTCAACATTCTTTAAATTCTAATGTGGACTCTACTCTACATCATAACACGAAAATAAACTTATTTTTATAAAAAACGTTATTTATAAAACGAATGCTTATTTTTTCGGTCTTACTGATTTACGTCGTATTATTACGTATCAATGCCACAGTTACAATTGACTCAAGGATTGTCAGAAAAACATCAAAATTAAAGTCTTTAACACGTGATAGGTTGCAAAAAATATTCATTAACAAACGGAACCCTCATCATTACCTCTAAAAAGATTATCATTTTAGTATAGGGCTTCACACTTTTTCACAATTTGTACACATGAATTCACAATGACCTCCAATGCAAAAATAGAATATCTGACTGTAAAAATAATCGATTATTCCTTATCAACAAAAGTTATTTTATACTTTAGAAATAATTTTACATTTTTTAATCTGTCATTTATTTCAATATTTCACAGCTAGTGTGTTTAAGATAAACTCATTTGAGGCAAATATTTCAAAATAAATGTACTTAAAAAATATTTTATGGAAATTTTCATTTGTAGAAATTCATTGAAATTATGAATCTGAACATGATTGGAAATAGAAATTAAGCTAAGGATTATTTTACAAATTATTAAGAAAATATGGTCATTTACTTTATTAGTACGTAGAAATTTTTTTAACTTACAGTGTAATAAATGGTCATTTTATTGTTGACTAATATGATATAGTTAAACAACTCATCAACTGTTTGCAAAAACAGATTGCAAAAAATTATCAGTTATTTCAAATATTTATTAATTGAAGGTTTTCTCTAATTTTGCAATAATACTTAAACATAATCAAGTTAATTGTCATTTCAAATAGATAACGGAATTCCTGAATTTAACAAGTAAAATTTAATAATTGCACACTACATTCTTTCCTGTTAACATTTCCGTATCACATATCTAATTAGTTAGAATACTTACACGTCATTAGATAAATGTGCTTTAGTTTATAACATGAAAAATACTGTATAATTATTTTTGCCCAAGCTAGAAATGATTATCAACACATCAATATTCGTTATTATAAAGTTTTATCTATTTATGTTTATAATATAAATATAATAAAAGCAATAAAAGAAAAGAAAACAAAATAGCGATAATTGTTATTATGATAGTATGATTAACACTTTATTTTAAGATTATGGAAATATGACTTATAATTCTCAAATAAAATTAAATAATTAAATAACATGACATAGAAATAATAAATGACATAACAACAAATGTTATACTGATACATAAAGTTTGTCGATATTGAACCCTAAATTTAGAACGTTTCGTATCAAAATTATCTTCAAACATTCATTTTTTTACTGCCAAGCATTAATAATTCGTTTAATTCACCTCATTATAATATATTGCATTTTTTGTTAATAAAATATAATGTTTTATAATAATCGGAATTGAATGACAAAAGAATATCGACCAAATTTTTCGTATTTCGTCAAACATAGATTATAATGACACAAAAATCTAAATAATAAACAATAAAGTATAATTGTAAAAAAATGAAAGAAAACATTCCTTCATTAATAATTTCAACTTTTTTGCATTGATAAAATATCGATAATGATAAAACACACACTTATGCAAGAGCATATTCATCAGAATGTATCCATTATATATAAAGAATATATTACCATAATTAATTTAAACAGATCAATTTGTCGGGAGTATTTAATAACAATTAAAAATAATTCTTATGCAGAACTACTATCTACCTGCAAATTATTATTAGTAAACAATATAAACCTACAGTTAATGTTTGCATTTCTCGTAATAATAATCAATGTTATCTGCATTATCAGAAGATCAATTTATCGAGTTTTATCCTATATTACAATTAACTTGCATAAATATAGAAAAACAAAAAAATCATTCTTATAATTTATTAGTAAGACTCAATAAAATGTTTATTTATTTCAATCACCCTTTGATTAAATGATTTCATCATACAATAATTATTAGATTAATGAATTGAAAAATTTTAAACTTTCGACAGCAACAGATGAAATAATATGAAATATTGCTTACAGATTTAAAATATATATTTACATTATTATCATCTGTTATCAGTTTTGAGCACATATTACTAAATAATTTCATCAAGTTATTTAAACTAAGAAAATTAAACACATTACATCTTTTATGTATGATATACTTGATTAATTCATAAAGTAGGCTTTCAGCCGAATCATTAAAATCAAGTAACTATGAAAAAGTTGATAAGAATTTTAATTTAACAAAATGTCTATTGACAATAATATAGTTGTCTGATGACTGTAAAGATATTTCACAAAATAGTTCTACAATTTTCTTATCTATATACAGTTCAATAAAATAATATTAATTCATTACATTATTCACGCTGTAAGAATATTTTGGCTGACTGAAGAAAGTTCTCTCATATCTAAACGAATGATAATATGTTTTAACAACGATCAATTGATGATAGTAACTACAAAATAAAAAAAATTCTGAAATTTATAAAATAACTGTAAACAAATAGAATACCAAAAATACATATGAAGTTGTTTTTAAAAATGAAATTAAAATAATACTTGATAAAATCGATTTTTTCACATTTTCCATTCATAGTAATTTACAAAATCGGGCATGACAGACACAAGTATTCTATTATTCTATCGTATAAATACAATAAGATTTAAATATATTCTTCGATGAATTTTCGATATCTTATCAATTTATATTTATAATCACTATGAATGGACCAATTTTACACAAAAAATGAAAATTGGCACAAATTTTGCGCTGAATTAAGGCACTTTGCGTTTTATCACTCGCAACAGTCCTTAGCAATTACTATCCTCTTTATTTATTTTTTTTGTAAATTCCATCTTTTCTATGAATTTATTTTTATTTTCGATTGTTTTCCAATTTCAATTTATGTTATTACGAAATTCTTACAATTATCTTTTACAAATGCGCAATCCATGTTTATGTTTAGTATTTAGTGAAATATGCAGTTACCATGAGCATTATAGTATACGTATTAAAACTGAGCATCATGCTCATAGTGGCTTTGTGAAGTTTGCTGGAAACATTCCTTTTTCATTAGTTCCTTCTTTTATACCCATAAGCCAACCTTCTTCCTGTAATTAAAATATATATCAATTATTAACTTTTATACATTAAAAAAAGTGTAAGCATATGTAATTTGTTGTTTATAAATTAGTTTATTTTGAAAGTCACAAAATTCTTTTTCATTTTTATAATCAGATTATTTTTTTTATTAAATGCATTAAAAATATTTTAAACTATTATGAAGTTGACTGAATCAGTTTATAAAAAATTAATTTTTGTTACATATACATATAAAAATAATAAAAATATGTAAAAAAAAAAATTATTAATAAAGTAATTCATGAGAACGTGAAGGTAGAGGTAATTATGTCTGTATTTAGCCATTGTAAAAAAGTATATTTGTTAGACTCATCCAATCGATTATTTAAAATAAAAAATGGATTTTTAGTTTAACTTTCCTCAAACTAATATTTTCCAAAGTATTTGAAATAAATTTTTTTTATGAATCGTGATTGAGTTGATTTTTTTTAGAAAATTTAACAAATCATCCATATGATAAATATTGAAGTTTATATATTTGTCAAAGTTGATGTTAAAAAATAACAAATTTCTTATTATTTTAAATGGTATAAGTTCTAATAATATTATGATAAAATTTATATCGACAAACCTGTTCTTCAGGATCATCATATTCAACAACTCGAATGATCTCACCAACATCAAATGATAATTCATCCACATCTTCTCGTCCATACTTGTATGTCGCTTTAACTCTGTATAAAACACCCGGAGGCAAGTTTTCAGTAGTTGCTCCTACAGACAAATTCGTACCATTTATATAATCCACGTCTAAAAATTATTCAATGTTTACTATTAGCGATGGACCTATATCATAAATATTTTTTGTAATTGACTGTTTAAGACATAACTGAAAGGTTTCTCTTAATATTTTACAATAGATTATTATTATTATTATTATTATTATTATTATTATTATTATTATTATTATTATTATTATTATTATTATTATTATTATTATTATTATTATTATTATTATTATTATTATTATTATTATTATTATTATTATTATTATTATTATTATTATTATTATTATTATTATTATTATTCGATCTTTCAGACAAACTTAGAAAATATATAAACAAAAACAAATTCAACATTCATGCCGTAGCAATTATACAAATAATTGAAAGACTCGTCATCCAAGACTAGTTGTTATTAACTCTTGGATAATCGAAGCTAAAGCATTATCAAAGAAACACGATAAGTAATCAAATTGAAAACAAATAACGACTTGCAATAAATTTCAAGTAGAGGTCCCTCACTAATTGTTGATCCTTAAGTTGTTTACTCCTTCAACTTTACTAGTCTTATACTTACCTACAGGTATGTCGTATAATTCTTCAACTCTTTTAGCAGGTGGTACAGCATTTTGCGACGTCAAATCTTGGTTATTGCTTGAGTTATCATTGCTATTAGCATTACTATTTGCATTGCCGTTTAATTGAGACGTAGGTGATGAATCTCTGGCTTCACTTATCTTTTCGTCAAGAGCTGGAACACGCGACAAACAACACTCAAAACTTAACGATTTCTCTTACGATAATCTCAAAGAGATCCATAAGAATTAGTGGATTTAATATAATGCATGCTGTTAATTAACAATTCACAGAAAAAAAAATTAATAATAAAACGTTACCAGGTGAAATACTGTTCTGTGCTGGCGATTGTGTATTTATTATCAATCTAAAAAGAATAAAATAGAAGTTTATATTTTTTTTTGAAAAACAAGAATGCTCAACTTTAACAAAACTATTGCTGCAACAGGAATAAAACTTACGATGAATTAGCATTAGGAGATCTTGGACTCTGAGGTTCAGAAGCTTTTTTTAGCGTGTATGACCCTCTTTGACTTTCATTAGCTAATTTATCAACTATTGCTTCTAACTCTGAATATACCTAGAAAGATATAATATAATTGATATTTGCGGTTGATAGTGAACGTTAGAGTTTTCATGATTTTTTCACATTTTCTATTATAATGATGTACCTTGGCACTTTCCACATGAAATACTTGTTCAGCGGCAAAAAGAGTTTGTAAATTAGTGACCAGAAAAAGTACACGTGAATCGTAGAGAGCTGGCAATTCATCATGAAGTTCCGAGTTAAGTTGTTCATAAGTCCGTTTAGCTTCTTCCAGTAATTCTTTTGCTTTCAGCACTTTACTTTCATCACGTTTCTTTGGATTGCACTGAAGTGATTGGAAGCTATGCCTCTGGCCATCATAGTCTACCAACTTTCGTCCACGCTTGTCTATTTTTTTCTGAAAAAAAATGAATAGAAATTATATAAATACTGTATTTAAAATAATGTGGATAAATTATTAAATATGAGGATATATATTTTCTTACTCTCATTTCAGGAAATTGGCTTTGATATGTGTTGAGAGGCACTAGCACTTGGTCCGCAAGTTTATGAGTAAAATCCTGCCA
Organism: Chelonus insularis; assembly: GCF_013357705.1. Taxonomy (NCBI): domain Eukaryota; kingdom Metazoa; phylum Arthropoda; class Insecta; order Hymenoptera; family Braconidae; genus Chelonus; species Chelonus insularis. The sequence goes on along the minus strand of NW_023276351.1, from coordinate 66,186 downwards.
TAACATATCTAAATTTTGTGCCTGAACGTAGAGTAAATCATGTCCTGTCCATTGACTCTCGTATATTTCATTTAGGGAGTCCATAAGAGTCTTGGAAGCTGCTTGAACAGCTGCAATCAGATAATAACCGTCATAATATCAAGTGAAAGCATTCATATAGATAAATATAATTGCTTAAAATAGTAATTCGCCCTTTGATGAATAAAATGTCATAAATTGGTATGTGAATAGCTTGGAAGATTTATGAATAAGTATAATTATAAGTATGTAGTGAATAATTTTTTTTTCATTTGTGATTTTATACACAACGATTTAATCTAATAACTTACCTCTAACACACCTAATGTAATTATTGAATTCTTTTTGAAGTCTATTTGCTGCATTTTGTTGTCTTGTAAAGTTTTGAAGATGTTCATCAAAAATATCATCTGCTGTTCTGTCCACTTTTCCCAAATTTTGAAGAAACTAAAACATATAAAATAATTATTAAATAATTCGAAATAGACATTCTATTGATGTATAAGTTAGTCTTCTGTATTTATTAACTACAGATTGAAGGATTGAAAATCGTTTTATTGTTATAAAGATATAAAAAGTATACCAAGCACTTATTTTCTTTGTAATTTAAAAAATGCAACTCAAATTGAATGAATTTTAATAAAAATTGAATTCAATTTTTTTCTTATAATTGATTTGTTCCTACATAAGTCAACCAAGAGAAGTAATAAATAAGATTGTTATTATTTCGGGATAGTTGAAAATTTTCATCGATACGAATTCTATTAAGACAATTTAAAATTTGATCATTAATATTAACGTACGATTTTCCCAGAATATTATAAATTCAAATACAATATCTAATCGTTTTGCTAATTTTAACGTCAGTTTCATGCTTCAGATTCAATACTTTCTTAATCTTTACTAAGCTTGTAAACAATGTGTGTATGTGAATTGACACACTGCTATTATTCAGCGGTTATATAATAGTGTGTTTATGTACCATATACTCATTGCGTCACAGCTGAAAAATATATCTTCCTATATTCCTATGACTCATTAGAAGTTTAGAAGTTTTTAACATTAAATGACTTTTAAAAATCTTTTTTTTTCATTTTCAAATATATTTAAAAATGAAAAAAAAGATAAGTTCATCAGAATTTTACTTGCTTCGAAGTATCTTTAAATATTTCAGAATAAAATTCATTATCGTATCTAATTACTTCTGATTTAAATCAATACTTGAAAATATCTGTTATTACGATACAGTTTTCATTAAATATTAAGGACTAAAATATTATTTAACCACCAATTGTTAGGAAAATGAATATGAAAATTGGTTTAAAAGAACTAATTGATAATAATGATGGAAAAGATAATGAATTGAATACAATTATTTGTTATTCAATGTACCAACATTGACGTATTTACTGTACCCACAAAAATCGAATAAATTTAAGTCATATGTGGCGTGAATATGATTTATAGTGGTGACGAAAATTTGAAATTATCAAATCAACTAAATACTGTTCTCATTTATCAGTTTTGACACAGGAGTTACACAGTTGTTATAACTTTTAGGATGCTTCACAATATTGTACATTTTTTGATGGATACGAATTTATTTTAAATAGTAATCTATACTAGTTTTTTTGTATCATAATTATTCTTTTGCTGCATTATTACGATAATAGTTTTATATTGATAATTCCAATTATAGTTTTAATTCATAAAAACGATCTACATATGATTAATTTTTATTAATAATTAAACTCCAAAACTTTCTTCGCAATAAGCTAATCAAATCACTTTATTTATTTAATTTTAGTATTTAAACTTTTTCATTGAAGTTTTATTATTAAACTCAAAAGAAAAATGAAGTTATCTTATAATTTATGATAGTTTGCATGAAAAACTGTAGACTTTTTATCGTCTATGTAGTTAAAAAGAGAGCATGATGACATCTGTTTCATATATATTTTTAACGAATATTATGAAAATGATACTTTGTTTTAAATCTAATAGGATAGTGTTTCCGTTATCTTTTATTATTTACTTACTTTTTAAAAAAATAAAAATATCAACTGGATCATCTAGTGGTTAAAGAAATAGAAATGATTCAAAATGCTGTTATAGAAAATGCAAATGTAACAACAAACACTTTAAGATCATAGTCATGAAAAAAAATAAATGTATAAACTTTAACAGTTATATAATTACAAAAGTATTGAATGAAAAATGCAATAATTAAAAAAATTCTCATAATTAGTAAAATAATGATTTTTTAAATATTAATATCACACTCTTCAATAAACAACATCATGTGGTCTATTAAAAGACCAAGAAAAAAAAATATGACTGGCTGCACGTTTGTTTCAAATATCGACTAATTCATATCACTTGCTACACATGCAGCTTCTCAAAAATTTTAATTACTACAATTGTATAGTAATTTAAGAGAATTCTTGACAGCAGATCATACTGAGCATCGATTCAATTTAAATTTTATATAATTCTATATATCATTAAGATTGTTTATCAATTATATGTGAATTTTTTCATTTTGAGAAAATAAAATAAGATATCTTATTTGACTCATATTAGGGACTCCATACTCGATGAAGAAATAGTACTCAATCACTTCACATATTTAGTATACCGAAATATCGCATACCCCATAAAAATACATAGAGCGATTAAGCATGATTCTTTGATCGAGCATAATCTTACTTTATTTTTTAAAAAGATCATCTTTGAGTAATTTGTTAATCGAATGAAGCCAATTTTTTTGAATAATTATATATGTTATTTACTTAACATAAGTTAAAATGCTCGATTATAATACTAATTATTACGTACATATTCCATTAATTTTTAATTAAAAAAGATTTTTTGAAAATAAAATAATAAAAATCAGTCTATGTTCATTGATTAGTAGTTACCATTATGAATACCTTAATACCCCAACATTGTTACTCAGTAAATTTTGTTTTTTCATTCAAAAATATAATTATTTTATTCTTCGTAATTTAGATTTGCAGTGATATTTTATTTTTAGAGAACATGAATTGAGAACATGGCTTTATTCTCTTTATCTTGTTTATTTCATTATTACAATTATTATTGTTATTCATTCTTTTATTATACTTTAATTTTCAAAATCAAAAAAGGGTGATGACTGATAGACACATTAGATTACTGTCATCACAACAGTATTTATAATAATATTTATTTATAGTAATTGTCTTCTGCAACCGTCACTACAACTACTCACGAATGACGAAGCGAAATAAAAAAAGAGATTCGATTACATTGGAGAAAATTCTTTTTCAAGTTGCTATACTGATGGATGTAAGTTATGTTAAATGCTTAACGGTATCGAGCAACGTGTTGTGAGAACAAAAACATACTTTACTCCGCTACAGGTAGGCTAATATGACCTATAGCTAATATAATATTATTTGCTGCAACAATTTTCAAATTAGCTTTGTAATATTTAATTTGTTGGATTAGGGCAGCTAAATTATAAAATTATTTCGAAATACTCAATTAGTAATTTTTCATTAATGTGAGTTGACAAAAAATAACTTAAAAAAAATAAATACTTGAACCTGAAATAAGAGGCACTTAAAAATGATAAAAATAAAATATTTTAAGTCAAACTCAACAAAATAACAAAGGTGCGTGACCCCTGCACCTCGAGAGTTATGTCTTGTATCTAAAATAGAGTTCATGCTCCAAGCCTTTCAATCTATTAATGGTCGAGGAGGTGCGGACTTGTTTTACTATTATTGTTGCATATTTGGACCCAGTCTTTGCTTCTTCACCCAGTTAAAAATGTAAAAAAACAAACTTTTTTGTTAACTGATATAAATAATTATTATTTTATTTATCTTGTTATGACTAATTAATCAATTTTATCAGGCATTTATGCTTATATGTATAAAAATGTAAAATTAATAATATCTATGTATCATTAAAATAATTAAACAGACAGTGGTCTTTCAGTACATGATAAAACATATTTCACTTTTAAATAAAGAGGTCTTTTACCATTCTATCTCGTGTTATATTATTATTTTAATTTCTATTACATTCTAATAAACTCTATCAGCAAAAATGACCAAAGAAAGTATAGAGAAATAAACGTTGTACCATTTTATTATATGTAAATATCATTTGTAAGATCACTGAGATGATTCTTTGAAGATAAACCTTCAATGTGAAGTAATAATAATTTATAGAGATCGATTTTACGTATCATAACAAGAAATAAGACCACCAGGAAGTAACGAAGAATTGGAATGCTGGTATGAGATTTGACCGATATTCTCAGCATAAGAAAAAACCAAAATTACTTTAAGATTGGAGAATGACCGTTATACTTTGATATTTAATGTTTTAATAATATTTTCACTATTTAATTTCTAGAAAAATTTTTGTTTTCTTGCAAGTCATGATAAAAGTACATAAAAAAGATAGCAGCTAACAGGTGAAAGGACATTTATCCTCTGGATTCTCCAAGTGGAGACTAACTAAAGTTACATCTTGGTATATTATCATCATGAGTTAACGGAACCTGTTGCGTGCACATGTCCATCGTATGGAAAGATGTCCCGTTTTCTTGGATCAGAGACTTCGAAACTGCAAGATCTTAAAAATACAGGTTTTACATCGAGCCTAATATAAAAACGATTAATAAAATTTTCATTGAAACTCAATCACAGAATATAACGTTGAAAAACTATTAAATTATTACTCTCTAATAAAGAATAAAATATTGAATAAGTATTTACGTGTTACTTACTGACAATACATTAATTGGTATTAATATTAAGTTATTTACTAAAATATTCAGTAAGAAATCGATGAATCACTTATATTAACTAGGTAAGTACTGCTTTTTAAGAATGAATGGAGTAATGACTCAAATTGTTGAACATATCAATGTTGTGTTAAAAAATTGGTAGTTTTTAAAATTACCACAATAGACATAAATGAACTATTCAAAATTTATTTATTACTCACTAATTTCATCAATATCAGTTATTTAGAAAACTAAACGAATAATACATTATTATTTTTTTAATTTTTGTCTAACGGTAATGATTTCAAGAATACATACACTAGAATATAGGGGCGAAAAGTACGGAAGGAGTGGTCTCTACTAATCAGATGCAGCAGGCATTACTACTATCGTTACGTTGTAGATAACGTCGGAATCACTCTTTTTTTTTCTACTAGTTAAAAAGTTTCAATCATGCAAACATATATAATATAAATTGCAAATAGTTTGAATAAAGCCAGATCAGCTAATGATTAAATGAATAAGACCTCTTTCTTTTAGATTTGGACATATAATTATCAACATATCGTTTCATAGTTTTTTTTATAATCACTGTTTTAAAATTCTAATAATGATGAACAAGTAATTAAGTTCTATCAATTTCTAACCATAATATAATTTACAGAAAGTAATAGATCATTAAATATAATTGATACATTTTATACAAATAAAAAAAGATCTCTTTTAATTTTATACGACTTTTTAATTATTGATAAATGAGTTATTCAACAATAAAATAAAATGAATATTGATTAATAGTTAAAAACTATATTCAATGAATTTGTTTTCATTTATACTAATGTTTGTGATTAATTAATAAATATTATTACCTATTACAAATTCTTAACAGGAAACAAAATTGGATCACTTCTGACCTAACATTATAATAGCTATAGCTATAGCTTTTACTTCGTAATTAAGATTCAAACTTGGATCTATAGATACTATAGTAATAATTCTACTTATCACAATGTTGGATTTGTACTATATTTTCAACATAAAGGAGACCTAATACTTGGTACACAATTTTAGATCATTTAAGACAATACTAAGTATTCTTGTAAAATTGACCTTAATAATTGTATAAAATAATGACATGGATTTTCTTGTTTTCATTTTAAAAACATTTATTCGCATTAAATACATCAGTTGATTTTTCGAAAATAAAACTTTTTATTATTGTAGTAAGTAAACTGTAAATTATCAATGTATGTATTATCATAAGACTTAGATTTTGATAATCAATTTGTTTTTACAATAAAATTATAAAAATAGTTGATATTATTCAAAAAGGGCCATTGAAAATATTAGCAAAAAATATAGTCAATTAATCTTTGATACAATTTAACATAAAATACTCTTCCATGTTATGATGCATCTGATATACAACATGTACTTAATATGTGACTAGAGTTGATCTCTTACATGCACTATGATTATAAACGCACATGTACGAGTAGCTTATTAAACTATCATACAAGATAACATGACGAATAATTTTCATCCAAGTAGTTGTCCAAGTTTATGTTTTACCTGAGAAGCGTCTGTTGATTTCTATATTTTTATGATATAAATTTTGTTAGGTAATAATTGAAAACTATAGTTTTAATTTACGAAATGATTCGTTATAACACATTATAGTGTAAATTTTACAAAATTACCGGATCTTCAAATTATTATTGTGTGTAAAGGCTAATTTAATTACGCACAACATTAAAAATATCATAAGTAAAGTAAATTAGGTCGTGACTAGTTGCAACTAATGACAATTTCATTTTCCTTTTTACCTTGTAGATCATAACTCTGTTGTCAACGTTTTTTAATACTTGATGAATATTCAGCCATACATGATATTTTTTATTGCGATACGTTGTAATGAACTGAAACCGTTTACATTCAGCTATTGAACATTTAATAATAAATTCAAAATTGTAAACATGATATAAACAAAAAAATTTTTTAAATTCTAATAATACATATTACTACTTTCTACTAATGAGATATATTTTTATTAATTACGCTTTAATAATTCTATTATTGATGGCCAAAATTGTATTCCACAACTTTACTCGTGATATACGTATGTGGACAAAAGTACATAACTTCAAACTATAAAATTATTTGATATTGATTAGAATTTGGACTAAATTTCGATCAAAATCTTATTATTATTTCAAAACTCTCGAAACCTCTCAGATGAATACCTATTCTGATGTATTGTAAACTAATAGTTGAAATTACTCAAATTTTTTTGAATTCCATTAAAAATAATATCATCATGAAGTATTAGAGTCGTATTAGTATTAGAAAAGTACATTTAAAAAAATTGACACTTGATCATACTTTAACCAGCATTTTGATTGTTTCAATTATATAATCAATATTATTTAAAACAGTTTGCTGCTCGTTTTCACTCTTTTCATGTTTGGTGGAAAGGAAGTAACACTCTTCTCTTCTACAAAAAACAATAAGTCAATTTCACACATATACATACATCATTTGTTTCTCTTTAGGAGATAGAAAAAAATTATCATGTAATCTTTCATCTAAACGTTGGTTGTTACATTAATATGGTGAAAATTAGCAAGCAAAATATTGTAAAATATATGTGTGTCCATGTATAGATGGATTGACTAACGACAGTTTGTTAGTTAACGACGATTGCTTGACGATTAGATTGTTTATAGCAATGAGGGGAGAGTTTGTTTATCTCCAGTATAGGACTGAGACTAGCTAACATAAGACGTCTTGTCTTTGATTCTATATTTGAACCTGTCATTTTTAATAAACTTACTTTTAATAATAGTTGTTCTCATTCTATTATTTTACAATATAAATAAGAAATTGATCATTTTAATATAGTGTAAAATATTTAACTATATAGGGTAATTCATAACATAGTTAATTCTGTAAAGATTACACTAGAAGCTCTCTTTGAATCAGAACGTTTTATTAAACTAACTGCAATTGGAAGTGGCAGGTAAAAAAGTTAGTAAAATTATCTTTTGGTCCAGAGGTTGTGAGTCATTATATGTAGTGATCATCGAGCCCAACTACATGATCCAAACTGAACGTGTGATATGTATTAAAAAAGAATTTATTATATTATTATAGATTTCAAACAAATTTAATAAAAAAGATTTTAATAGTAACAAAATGAAAAGAAGTTGGTTACAAACTCAACTGAAATATTGAAAAATTCCATTTTAAATAAATGATATATTCTCACTTCCTTACAGCAATGACTTATTTATCATAAATACTTTTACATATATGATATTCAAGTATTAATTGAGTTAAAATTCAGTCTCTTAATTATGACAAAACAGACAATGCTATTAGTTAACTCATATTACTTTGTTATTTGAATTTTTATTATTTATATTTATATGTTATTTATAGAGACAGCACTTTAGATGTCATGAATTTAAACGTGAAACAGTTAGAGCTTATTGATATTCATGACTTCATATTTGTAATGAATAGATGATAGTATTTATGAAGTAAAATTCTAACTGAAATTTGATGCTTAAGCATCAAAGGAATAAATTCCAGAAATTGTGAACATGTATTATCAATACAAGATTTCTGATACTTTGTTATTTAATTACTTTCTTATACAAGTTATTAACAGATTTCTACATTTGTCATTTCGAAAGCGAATAGTAGCAATAAACACAAACACTTAAATATACTTTATCAGTCATTGAAAGAATGCCTAAAATTGACACTTTCTTCTAGCTTGCCTTAGTCCAACGTATTTTCGACATTAAGATATATACTTAGTATTTTTGATAGTTTTTTTTGCGTCAAAGAGCTATTGAACTGTACGTCCAGTCTAGACATCTTACCAAGAATAGAGCTGTTGAACTAGTTCGTGACCTCATTGAAAGAAAGTAAGAGACGTAATGAAACAAATAAGAAACATGTAACATCTTATAATTTAGATTGTTCTTCTTATAATCATCAACTCTTTATTTATTTTTGAATTTAATATACTTTATTATATCAAACATTATTCTATAAATAATTAGTTCAAAATAAATAAATATTCATTATTTTACAAAAGGGAAAAATTGAGAAAAATCTATGCATTAAACCATTTAGACTTGATAGTGATATTTTTTACATCAAATTTTTTTATTTATTCAGATTCATTAATAGACATAAAAATTACTTTTAGAGATATAATACATTATTCGTGATTAAATCTAAATTACGTAATTTTTTATCAATGTCATAAGCAATGTTAATATGAAAAATATCACAAATAAAAAGAAAAGTTTTATTATTTATTAAATTTAGTCCATAAAATATGATTTTCGTAAATAATAATTGTTTATGAGAATGTGAATGAAGAAGCATTTTTATATTTCCGAAAATATTTCTCATTCAGATGAAAATAAACGTTCAAACTGTAATGCATAGTTCTCAATATGTGAAATAATTTTGGGAGCAGATTCGAACTGGATCTTGTAAATAATTGCCATTTATTTCTACTAGTAAATAAATACTAGTTATTAATAAACATTGTTATATCTACTATATTCAAATGTAAATTAAATATGATATTAAAAGCAGTTCTCTCGAACTTTTGTTTACGTCAATATTTAAAATTCTTAAATCCTAAAAACCTGTCAAATGAATGCGTCGAAAAACAGGGTATTTCTTTCACCATGACTAAATGGTTTATAAACTATTTTCATAGGCTAATGTTATCTTATGTACCGGAAACTTTTTCAAGCCTAATTGTTTGGGGCTTTGAAAGTCTATCTATTCCAATTTATCTTGAATAGAAACGGAAAAAAGATACTGAGTTCCACTATTTATATAATAATTATAAAAAATAATTATTGAATGATTTAACACAACCTCAGTTGCTGTGATTTTTCTCATCTGTACAGTTACTATCGCAAATGATTGTGAACATTGTTACTAAAATATAAAAACAGAGAAATTTATAGTCACCTCAGCTGCACAATTTGGCTATTTCGCTATAGTTGATGTCCTATACTTAATAAGGCAATAAGACATGATGGGAAATACAAATAATTCGATTTCGCTTACGATTAGTGTATAGAGGGTACTATACAATGTACTCCATACGTGTATATCTGAATGTCTACACGGTAAATATTTAAGTAAATATAAATCCTTGTAATTTTAGACGACTTGTCGTGAAACATTTTAAGTGTTTAATATCGGAAAATTTATAAATTACTTGAATTCTCAGTAACACCTTAATTCAATTATTGCTTTACATACATATGATTAGTTTTAAACGAAAGCTGATAAATATCAGGCAACTACTTAATTATCCTATAACTACAGTATAGCATACATGCTGAAAGGTTCGATTTGAAGATAAAATTGTCTCGAGTATGATGATAAATAACAAAGTTAACAAATTTAGGAAATATATGTTAAATGTTAATTCAAATAAATTGCCTAAATATTATCATAACAATCACGCAATAATAATGGATCATTTTATAAGATGAAATATAAAAAATACAAGTGAATCTCAACAGTCGACTAATAACACGACAATTATGAATGACCATTATTTCCATCATTTTATCGTATAGAGTCGTCGTATACTCTTTACCATTTCCTGCAAAGGATTAATTCCGTATGCAATGAATGTTGCACTTATCGTCAGTGGCATTGAATCTTGTCAGCAACTTGCTGTACTTGTACCGTTATCAAATCAAGTGAAAAATGAAACATAAAAAGTTGAATTTTTGAATGAATAGAAATAGACAATGGAGTATGAAATGGTACTTATACTCTACTTATTTCAGTATTATAGAAAACTTATTCGAAAAAAAAAGATAATTAATAAAATACTTTTTACTGAGCGGTTGAATACATAATCAAAGTGGAAGTGAAATAATAGGAAAAAGATGAAATAAATGAAATATAAAAATAAAAAGAATTTTTGCAATGAATAAGAGAATATGTATCAAGTATTGTAGAAAGAAGATTTCTCGTTACTCCTATCATTTTCTCAACTTTTGTCACATAAACCGTTTTCTGTATTTATATATGTCAGCTAAAACATTACTGGAAGCAGGCCAAACTGTTCACTCGACTTTCATTCGGTCAGCCACATTTATTCAGTTGCAAAATGCATAATTCTCATTGATTATGTGAAAATATAAAAAATCTAGTGAGTATGAATTTTGATACATTTAATTGGTTTTCAATTTTCCCATTATAAATTTGTAAGTGCATGATGAAAAATTAAAAGTTAAGTTTCTAATACTTGTATCGTAGTTGAAGACAATAGTAGAATTATTATAGAATTTATCTAAGTCAATTATCAATTTTTTTACTTTATGAATAAGAATTTTTGCTAGAATTGATAGTTGAATAGACTGTGTTTCACAGTAAATTTTTTATCAACGATAGAATGTTGCTTAGTTACTTAACTTGTATATCAAATTTAAACTTGAATTTCTCTCAGTGTAGTAATATACTTGATAGCTTGAAAAATAAAATTTTTATTATTAAATTGTGTTTAAAAAACTTCAAATAATCATTAAATTAGTATTACTCAAGTAAATTAGAATTAAGTCAAAATAAAAATATAAAACTGGGTATCGAAGAGGAATACTATCATTCACATCGGTAATATTTGAAAAAAAAATAAATGAATACTTTGACAAAAATGCCCCAAGAAATATTTTTAGTCATTAGGACCATTATATATTAAGTATGGTGCAATAATCAATACATTTATCTAATCTGATACTTTATGATTATAGGTATAATTATTTTAATGCTTATCAGTATCAAAGTAACATTATTGTTAAATTGATTAAATTATAAAATAATCAATTATAGACATATACTATAAAAGATTACTTTGTATGATCTTAAAATATATTCTCACAGGTCAATGATCAGATTTAAACAGTTGTTAATGCAATTAATATTCTCAATTGAGAAGAGATCACAGTTTTTTGGCTACTATTAGTATGCCTCCTAAAATATCTATATTTATATGAGTTAATTCTATTATAAATATAAAAACAATAATAATAAGTTTAAATATTATTAATTATTTAATAGATAATTTTTTATTTTGTTCTTAGAAGTATTTGCATAAAAATTTTGAAGAGACGTGAAAATAGTTATAAGAGCTTTATAGATCTATATATTTACTAGCAAATGAAGAGCAAAAGAGTTCCCGGGACACGTAGAAACCTCGAAGAAACCAAAAATAGTAACGGGAAGTAGCCGAGGTGCGCTCAGATGTACGGTAGACATGATTTACAAGACTAAAACCTAGACATCTTACTGCATATTTAAATACACCTTAAAATACTGTAAAATACTTGACATATACTTGAAAAATATGAATATGTGATCGATTTATTATTTCAATACATCTTACGAATGTTCAGAGAATATTTCAGTTAATTATTGTAAAATTATTTTTAAAATTAACTTAATTTTTTTCTTAGAATTTCAGTAATTGATACTATTATTGCATAAATGTTTATAATATTCTTTTCTAATTGAAGAATATGCTAAGTAAAAAGTAAAATTTACTATGATACATTGTAATATTTATAATGACCGCTTTTCAACAGAGTCAGAGAAAGATTGTCAGTGTACCATAATAAATTCTATTATAATCTCAATTGAGCACGTATGCATGCGTGCGCATAGAAATTCATAGAAAGAACTGCAATAATTGTAACCAAATTCATATTCCAATATTCAAAGATATTAACATGCATTATTAAAACATGCTGTAACTTGAATGTGATCTGTAAATTAATACAGTAATTTTGGAGTAAATACTTCACACAGCGGAGTAATCATACGAATTAACTTATTTATTATAAGTTTGATTAATGATTAATGTAAAAATAAAAATTGATTTCAATTAAAAAAAAATTGTATTTGTATTTTCTTTCAGATTAAAAAGTTTGATTTATGTTCGTGTTTCCTTAATTATTTAAAGGTAACATTAATTCAATGATTTAGGTTTGTTAATAAACTATTAGCTGCTACTATTCCCTTATTGTCTAAAGGTATACAATTTGGTAGTCATACACAAATCTTATTAAGTTAAGTTCACAAATATATAATCATTAGAAAATTATTAAAATTGAATTACTTAGTTGAATAGAGTCATAGTAAAAATTGATTGATAAGTTTATCAGACCATATCAGTTAAGTATTACTGTTAAAAGAATTATAGTGAATTCTTCACTAATGCAATTTTTTTTTTTTTTTTTAGTGTTGATATAATTTTTCATTAATTTATTTATCTCAATCTATTGATACAGATACAAATATTATTTATTGTATATGTATACATGACATTTATTATAAGAAATCTATCATACCATTTCTACATTAAACTCACTGTAAATCCCAGTTTTTCAAAATGCATTATTTTAATGCGGATAAGTGTGTTAAATATGACGTCACCCATGTGATTAACATTGTAGTCACTTTTACACACTAAAAAATGCGTTAAAAGTGACTACAATGTTAATCACATGGGTGACGTCATATTTAACACACTTATCCGCATTAAAATAATGCATTTTGAAAAACTGGGATTTACAGTGCTTTCATTCAATTTAAATTATTTATTTCGATTTCAAATAAACATATTTTTTCCAAATTTTTGCAATATACTTGCACGTTGAATACAATAAACATGGAACAATTTCAACAACAGCAGAATAATTGATTTGTTATTTCTTTGTGGTACTATGTTGAGCACTTAATTTAACATAAAATACAATTTGATATATATTAAGATTGTAAGAATAAAAATGATATAATCAAAACATGTTTAATATTAAATTATATATAAGAAAAAATAATCCTAAAATTGAAACAGCTATATTTCACAAATTGATTATTTTTAAACAGTGTTAATAGTAATACATCGTCGATTCGGTTAAAAAAATTGAAACGTAACAAATATTTTTTTATAAAAAATAATTTATCAATGAAATTTGTATAGATAAAATAATAATACAAAGTGTGTAATAGAACAAGTTATTCATGACATAAATATTACAAAGTATTACACTCATGTTATTGAATGATGATATACTGCTAAAAAAGAAAATACAAAAGTATTGTAACTGTTAATACCTCGAAGATACGATAAAAGTATTGGAATTGGTGAATAAACTATGTGTACGCAAATCAATGTAGAGTGTATTTTGAACGACCTAATTGCATGTTTTTCTAACGGATAAATCACTTTATCACTATGGAGGTTATTAAAGTAAGAAAAATCCTCATTTCCTCCCAGTAAAGTAGGAGTATTCCGTAAGTTATGGAGTTTGATGTAAGATTCCAAGTAAGAGAAGGAAAGAGGTAATAGCCACAACTTAGACCGGTTCGACCAGATAAGTTTGTGCCACATCGTCAGAATCCCCTCTTTACCACGAATCTCGTGGTTAAAACGCCTACGAATTACAGTCAAATAAGCTTACTTATAAATTTTATATTGTTGTCGGTATTTAATATCTATGGTAAACTGATAACGTGAAAGAAGTTACTTTGAATAATGTTCCTAAGATATGCATACTTTTGGACTCATTCTCTATCATATGATCAATCTAGTACTTCGAAAAGTGTTTTCTTAGATACATTTGGTCGTTTCTTTTTTTTCTCTCTCTCTCTCTTACATAAGTGTACTCTTAATTAATCTTGGAAAAAGTAAACATAAATGACGTTTCCATGTAGTTTAACATACTTTGGTAATAGTGAAAATTCATCTTCAACATATCTGCTCAGAATGTTTTAACATGAAATGTAAAGAAATGAAAATTACTAATATAAAAAATTTATTTTAAATAATTTTAGTATTGAAGAATTTTAAAAATAATCAATAATAATAGTTTGTTATACAATTGTTTGAATAATACATTGGTTTATGTCATAAATTATATGATCATCTCAACCTTTTTAAGGTAAAAACCAATGAAAATTTTAATCAACATGAAAAGTATATTATGCAAGTATTGAGTTTATTGGTGATGTGAATGACTTTCAGATAATATACTCGAAATAATCTGAATGTGATTGTTTGATATCAGTGTTAAATTACTCAGCAGCATGTTGTCTTAATTTTTTCAAAATTTAAATTTCAAGAAACCAATTGAATAGATAAAATTGAGTTTTGTCGTATTAAACACGTATAAATTGAATGATATTATGTTTATTTGTATTTAAAAGAAAAAACAAAAAGATCAACATTTAGTTATCTGTCAGTGAACTTCACTCTCAATAATTATTAAAAAAATTTTTATATTTTAGTGTTAATTTGTATAGTTCTAGAAGAGAGTTTGCAATTTTTTTTTAGAAAAAACTCTCTAATAAGTAAAGAATGTATTTGTGGTATTTTCGAGTAACAGAAATTAATTAAATTTTGCAATAACGAATTAGGTCTTAACTATGCTTTCTAGAAGTATATTAATGAGTAGAGACTAATTTTTGGTAAATTTTCATGAATGAAACTATTAACAAGTATAACAATGAAAATTGGTCAAATTCTATTGATCAAACTATTGACATCAACATATATATTAATTGAACCAATAAATTATACTAATTAAACTGATGATGGTAAAACTTATAAGATAAAAGATTAAAACTTATCAAACTAATGGAAAAAACTTATTTACTAAGTTAAAACTACCAATTCTGTAAAATAAATAAGAATGATTACTTTTTGTTAATAAACATGTATATTGAATAATGATAAAAAAAGTCAACATAATATTGATGATTTGTGATATTATGGCCTATATTTCTATAATTAAATGTGATTATTTTTAAGAATTTAATCAGTAAATAAATTTAAACTAATTATCGAGTGAAATTTCTGCTTATTAGACGAATCAGCATAATTTTTACTTATTTATTTATAACAAGTAAATGTCAATAATTAAAATCCAATACATAGGTAAAACATTTTATTACTCAACTTTAAATATTTGTAAGTTTTAAAAAGGTCTATAAAAACTTTGCAACAAAATATATCCAACTTTTTGGTATAAATTACGTTAACTCTCATACAAATTGAATTAGAAAAATTGAAAAATCATTTAAACATGGTGAATTATTCTAGTTTCATCTATTTTAACAAGTATGTTAATTTTATACCATTTAATTCGTTTTCTGTATTTGTTCTATTTTTGTATCAAGAATGGATATTTAAATTATTGAATAATATTCTAGAAGAAGCAATAGATAAAAAATTGTAATCGTTTTTAATTGTATTGAAACCGGATAAGGTGTGGGAAGTTTGGGTATGACAATACCTAAATATGCACATGACCCACGCACTTTCCTTCACTGACTCAAAGTTGTGATTCTTTGTCCACACGATTTCGTAATCTATACTTAACTATTAGTAAACAATTATACTGTGCATAATTTAAATATTATTTTGAATTAAAAGTTTTTTTGGCTAATAATTTATTGGCAAAACATTAATTTTTTGCAATTTAAGTAATCATTTTTTTTTAATGAAAAATAAATAAATAAAAAGTAAGTTTCTTCTTATATTAATTTTTAAATAATGTTCTTCTAACGTTTTTGATTACTACAACTGTATATATTAATGTATACAATTATTTACTATGCTATCTATTTTGGAGTACAAATTGAAGGTAAATATTTACCCTAACGACTAAGAGATTATTAGTAAGTAATCTTTATTTAATCATCAAATAAAAATATCAAATAGTTACACGATTTTAACTAGATACTTTTGCGTAAAATAATTAATAACCAGTATTTATTTAATAATAACATTAAACATTTCAATATTAAATAGACCAATCATATTAAATTTATGAATAGACATATTTTTTTTTGATAAAAAGATAAAAAATAAATACAATGTATTATTTTTCCGTAAAAAATAAATGAAAAATTTATAGTTTATGTGAAAAATGATGTAGAAAAGTACTTTGACTAATATCTATGTGTAACTATTACTTACTTTAATCGATTTACATGATTTTATAGAAAAATTGATATATGTCCACGTTAAATTTATTGAAAATTTATTTTATTTTTTTACTTAGAAATTTAATAATATTCATTTATTTACTCGAATATTGTATAAAAAATCTTTTAACATAAGATTGACAATGATTATTGACTATTATAGCGTCTTTAATTCTGTTTTCCCAATCCTGACACGAGTTTAAAATTCTTTCATTGCTGATTTTATTTTTTAAAATTTTTTTTTTCGATGAAATGTTGTCATCATATTTTCTTACAAGTATTTTAATCATTTAATATTCATATTTTTTAAAAGATTTTGAAATTTTGTCTAAAAATGGTATAATTTATAAATTGCAAAATTCAAGTCGTTCTCCATTTTTGCCAGTTTTTTGATTCTGCATAAGAAACTACTGGACCGATTTTGTTGAAAACCTAATCCTGGTGATTGGCGCCCTTGGAGGGATGAGGGACCGCTTTCTGACAGAGCTTCGAACAATACCAGTCTGCCGCAGTCAGACTGAGATTCTCGCGGCTCGTATGCAGAAAGCGGTCATCCTTGGTTCTCTCCGAATCCTGAGACGATTGTAAAAATTTCGACTGAACGGCTGCAGCCCCGGCTCACCCTCAAACCTGAGGGAGTCGGGTGTCTGCAGGATAATCCCGTCTGGTCAGGCCCCAGGTGGGTTGGAGCCCTGGGATCCCTGGCCAGACACCTCTGACGAATCGCAAGATAAAAATAATAATAATAATATAAACACAACACTTAGTAAGGATTGAATACGATTAAGGAGAGAAAAAATAAAAATTAATTTGTAAAATAAATATAATATATTGGTACAAATATTCAAATAACGTTTTGGCTCCAAATATAGTGAGTACAATCTACTTGAAATTGTAATCCGCTAGAGAGCTATTAAAAAGGTTTGTCTTTGATGTTACTAACAATTTTATACATTATATTATAAAGCAACATTTCAGATGGTAATTCCTTGCATCCTTAGGAATTGATAAAAAAATTATAAACTAATACTTCAGTTGAAACCACCTTTGAATTTCAAATTTACATTTCATTATTTATTCAAAACTATGGTTTAGAAGTATACTTTTGATTTTCAAACTAAACTGAGGTTAATAATGTAATAAGAAATTTTTTACCATCATTGTACATTTTTGGTATTAAGATATCAATAAAACAAAGATTCATTAAACTGTTTTATTTAATGCTCTCGAATATCATGTACTCTGTTTTATTTATAAATAAGAATTTAAAAAAAATGTATACGTTACAAATAATTATTTTTCGATTCAAAAATAAATAATTAAAGCTGATTTTATTTAATCAATAAGTTTAGCTTCTTTATTAGCGAAACTATGATTGTTTACTATCCATTGTCATTGATGTAATGAATTTTGCCACATATTTGAAGATTATTGTAAAAACAATATGACTTAAAAATAGTGATTATTTACTCTCTTGTAACTTTTTAATCAATTGGTTTTTTCTGGAATCTCTGTTGAAGAAAATTTATTACAAATATTGATAAATTAAAGAATTATCAGGGAACTTTATCATAAAAAATTAATTTCAATTATATATATATATATATAATTTAGAACTCCAAATAAATTAATTTTTTACTCAAATATTTTTGTTTTAATTTTTTTATAAACGCTTTACATATGTAAACACACTGTTTACTTGGATTAACTAAAGATGAACTGAAATGAGTTGCCAAATAGAGAAAATGGTTTGATGAGCGAGATAAAACTTCAAGAATTTACATACAACTCTAGAAATTCATCTGCTTCTTTTGTATTTTACGTATGGTCATTTTCAATTGCATAATTAGAAGTCATTGTAAATGAAACTTCGGATACAGGATAGGTGTGCACAATTTTTGATTACGTAACATTTTGTGTATTGGTAAACGAATGTTAGAGAAGAAGAATAAAGCAACTAAATGTGAATATAGATGTTGATCACACTTTAAGATATATTAAAATAAAATCACTAAGACAAGAGGTCGCTTCAGTTCCAGCGCGCATTCATATAGACAATTAAATGTCAAATGATGTAAATAGGTGAGTATCAGAAAATATTAATTTATGTCATTTATATAAATATTTCATAAACATATATTTATGATATATTTTACCGAAAGAATTTGGAGTGTGTATTAGAGCTGTGTATTACAAACTCATGGGAATATTTTTAATTTCAGAAATAGAGAATGCACATAAGGTGCACAAGAGAGTACATATTTGAGAAACGATACAGTGGTTGCTGTTTGCGTATCATATATCAGTAATCTCACCTTCTCTTTTGCTCTGCCTGCATGTTTCTGCACTGTTTTGGCAATTAACGCACCTTTACTTTCAGCCATTGTATCACTGGTATTAATATTTCGTTTAAATTTTGTTTTAATGAATAATCACACTAATTCCGTTTGACTTTAAATTCTTTTTTTCCACACTATCTACTAAGAAACTAGACAACTGCACTGCTTGAAGTGCCGTGAGATACTGAAAATGTTTCACGTTCTAGCTATATCACGTAGCCATGTTTTATAAGTTGTCATCATTGCCGCTAGGCGAAGTAGTAGCAATTCTAAAAAACTCGCACAAAAATTTTAAATGGAATTTTTTCTTTGAAATAAGTATAAACTTATTGCAATTTACGTCTTAAAAAACGTAATTTATTTTTATAAATATAAAATATCATTTTAGTCAACAAAAATTTCATTTTTCTTTATTTTTTAAGGATAAAAATGAAAATTCTTTTATACAATTGCCTTCTTTTTTTTTAGTATTTTGTACAAATTAGTTATAAAAAACACTTTTTTAGTCTCAAACAATAACTTATTGGAAAATTATCATATATGATTTCACCAATAATAAATATTGGAAAAACTAGTAAAAATGTATTTCTAATATTGTACAATAATATTTTTCTTATGAAAATTACTAACGTTAATTATTTACAAAATACTATTATTATTATTTGAATAACTAAAAATTAATTACGCTATCATCAATTACATAAGTAAATATTTTGAAATTAGAATTAATTATTTGTCGTAGTAATTAAAATAAAAAAATCTTGAATATGCACATATAATAGCAACTTTGTTATTAAAATATTGATACAAGTTTTTTATAAACAGATCTATTCCGTGCCGACATAATTACCAAATACCTCAGATCTCAATGAAATATAAAAAGTAAAAAAAATTCATAACATGTACTAGCACTAATAAAATAATAACATTCTATACTTATAACCATTATTTATGATCTTCTTATGTAAATATAATTCCATTTATTAACTGTTAATATGTAAAATTCAGGTGATACATCTACAAAAAAATATAATTGTAAATAAGTAGTGGGTATGAACAAATAAATACAATTAACCACAACAAAGATAGATTTATAAGTGGTTTTATTAATAAATTATTTTGAATTTTTTTCTTTTTTGATAAGGATTGCTCGAAAAACAAATTTCATGGTAAAAATCTACTTAACACCAGAACCGACAGATATTAGCTGTTAATATTCTGGAGAAACAAAATAGCATTACACAATTGATAATAAATTAAAAAAAGTACAATGAATATCGGTGCTATGTATCACAGAATGTGCGCAACAATAAATCATTTGTTTAACGTTAATATTCTATTGCATTAGTTTGCGCACGGACTGTAATTACATTTAATAGGAATTTACAAATTTTGGACCTGTACATGTCGATTTTATGTTACCTAAGATAAATATGCTTTCAAAGTCTTGAAAAATTTGGATAAGGCAATAACCAATCTGGCAACAAGGGCGCACCAGGTCCTGGCATCTACCGTTTTTTTATGTTAAATTTTCATTTATTTATAAAATTCATTTTCTCTTACATTCTCACCTTTTTTCACGCTTCATCCATCCTTACAGTCAGGTAGTCAATTTTAGTCAGTTCCGTCAATTGGTCACAGTCTTTTTCCTTTCTTAAATAAGTCGACTAATCTCTGACAATATTTTTTTGCGCCGATTGATTTATAAATCCACTAATGCAATTGTCAAAATTGATTCTTGTTTTGTTTTAGAAATATATTTTCTCTTCATGACCATATTAATGTGAATGGTTACAAGTTATGTTCACATCGCATACATTAGCAGTAGGTCAGTACATAAAGATGTTTTGGGACAGAAATTTTGACGCTTAATTTTAAATTTCAGATGTTTTCACAAGGATCAACATCAAATATTACTTTTGTGTTAAAATATCATAATTTTTTTATATTCATTTTAAAATGGCAAAGACGTGATTATATTTTTATAACTATTTTAAAAATAATAATATTAATAACTATAATTATAGTAACAGTTACAATGAAAATAGTAATAATAATAATATTTATAATAATTAATAATAATAAAAGTAGTAGCAATAATAATAATTTCAATGTCGCTTTGGTAGGCGCACATAGTGGTCTGTAACAATTTTATCATTGAAACTCTTATTTCTATCTTGAATCTAATTTGATTTTTATAGTAAATTTTGTTGTATAAGAAAGAATTCTATAAATAAAATAAGAGTGTCAACCGTATTTTCAATTCAACAAGAAACGAAAAAATGATTGAGCATTTGTTGTAAAGAAAATTTCGTGTCAAGAATCAACGTAATTTTGCGATACAATCAAACAAAAAATTCAATTACTGATCAGTCACCATACATACAAAATTGGACATTTAATCGATTGCATTACTTATTATCATGTAAATTTGATTAATTTTACGTTTTTTTATACACTTTCTGTCCCAAAAATTACAGTCGCACAGTGCACCTCCAACCATGTATTTCATAAACCTGTACAAAAATTGATTCTGATTTATTTTATATTTATTCATGGTACAATATTAATGTATTTAAAATGTAACTTATGTAACCTTATTACGGATTAAAGATGGCTGAATTCCAGCACGACCAGACTTTGGTCGATTGGAGCTAACAGACAAATACGCTCCTTCGAGGGTTAAATCTCGATATCTTCTTTATTTTAATACAAACATTCATTATCCAATCTCCCACTTGACTATGCAATGTCTCTAATTATCTAGCTATATACTCTATATAAAATATCGTTATGTAACTTAAACGTGTTGGGTCTTGCTGGAATACGGCCCATTTATCTTACTTTTTCAATTTTTCCTTTTGTATTATTATTACTGTCTTTCCTTGTTTATTTTATTATTAAATTTGTTCCAGGCAACTTTCAGTCAATGATTAGTGCTCCTACTCAATACCACTAACTAGAAGTCTGTCGTTGGTCGGTCATATGTTTGATTCCCAGCTGTTCTTTCTTGGCGGCGCAATTATTCTTAATATTTAATCAATTTTACACTTATTTAATATCAAATCTTTTATTTAAATTCTAGTTCCCTGGTTCTCCTCCATCTTCGTGTTTTCTTTTTTTACCTCGCACAGGTGATGCATCTATAATAAAAATTTATCATTATTAGTTGATGGTGTTTTTTTAAAATTAATTTTTAATTGATCAAAAGAGAATTGTTTATCTAAAACTTAATTTTTGGGTTGCTTTCAAATATCATAGAATTTAATATATTGAGGCTCATTTAAAATTTAGCAGTATAAGATTATCTTATTTACTTAGTTTACTATCGTATTTGTTATGATTCATTAGTCAAGTCGACGTGAATATCATGTTCAAAATACTTTATACTCAAATCATTCTAAATTGCTTTTAAAAAAATAATGTATCATTCATTTTATTATTCACTTATTTTTCGTAGACTTTTAACGTTATTTTTGCTATTTTCAAAGTAATTACAAACAAAACTATTTGCATAAGTTTACAATATTCACATGCACAATTTTCTTAACTTTTTTTTTAATTATCTAAAAATGTAATGTTAATTCTAAAAAATGCAATAAAAAATCTTAGTATTTAATTTCGGATATTTTCGTTATGCTAGTTATTTGATTTAATAAGACAAGTATTTTTACATACCTTCAAGGGCGCTTCCATCTGCTTGATCAGAAAGTCCATCATGACTATCTTCATCATCGTCGTCATGATCATCTTCCTCATCTTCTCCATTTCCGTCATCATCATCATCACTACTCTCATTCTAAAACATAACAATGTCAAATTGTTATCAAGAAGGTTTAAGTTTTTAATTATTGATAATCAGTATAGTTGCTTGTAAATAATTATAATTTTGTACAAGTTCATCGCGAATGTCCTTATCTTCATCGTCTGTCATTTCTTCACTTTCATCTTCGCTGTCATCTTCATTAGCTTCACCTTCTCCATCGTCATTACCATTTACCTCGTCATCTTCACTACCTTCTTCATTGGCTTCACTGTCATCTACCTCGCAATCTTCTATATCAAATCTGTAATAATTATAATTAATAATAAAGTCAGATTATGTAAGTCTCGCTCTTCAAAGATATTTAATATTTACCCATCAAGATATCTTAAACTAGGGATGAGACTAAACACCTTTTCTCTATAATTATCCATATTTGTAGCTTCATTGTTAAATAAATCCAAGTTTTGTAGATTTTGAAATTCTTTCTAAAAAAATGTATTTCGTGTTTTATTATTTCCTTAAATTGATTGAAGAATATAAATATTTAATTGTATAATTCTTACTAATGGTTGTAATGTTTCAAGATCTTTAATTTTGTTTCCACTAAGGTTAAGGTAAGTTAACTTTGGGCTTGTGAGAAGAAGATTTAAACCTCCAGAAATTCGGTTGTCACTTAATTCCAACTGAAAATAATAAAATACACATATATTCAACTATGGTTTCGAAAGATTTCATTGTAAATAAATACTTTGTAAAGAGTAAAGAAATTATTAAAATTATTCCTAAGAATAAAAAAATTACCTTTCGAAGATTGGGTAAAACAGGAAAGCCTTTTAAACTTGTGAGTCCTACGTTAATTAAACTTAAAGACTTTAAAGCGACAAATTCATCTGTGAGGCCTACAATATTTGTACTCCGACAATTGTCCAGTACAAATTCTGTAATCTGAAATCAAAAAATTTTTTCATCAAATGTTGCGTATAATAAGAAATATATTTCTATACTAACAAGAAAAGAGATTAAAGGTAACAAAAAATTATCATTTTATAATTCTACATCAAATAAAGTAGTGAAAAGATTAAATATTTATATTTTTAAGAATTAAAAATCACTTGATTTTTTTAAGCAAAGTATAATTCCTTTGTTTTTGTTTTTTCCGGATTTTTAATTATTTATCTATCTACTTTGTAGCTAGCTTTTGATATAAATTTTTTCAGTCGTTTCAACTAAACCGATAGGTCAATTCATATTCGGCCCAAGTCGCATCATTAACATCAATATCTAATTCTATTTGAATGTGAATAGAACTAAGATTTATGTTACATGGAGATAGATCAATGCTGATTCTTCTCCGAAATATCTATTTTATAGAAATGCGCAATGCAGGTCTCAGATTTTTTTTCGAACATCTAATATTTTTGTGATTTATTACATAATAGTAATCATAGAATAGTTTCTTTTATAGGCTTTGGGTAATAATTATGTATTTCCTTAAAAATGGATGACAATATATATCATCTGCTATTATTCTATTTACCTTTAATCATTAGTAGCATTATTATTAATATATAAAACTTCATTTTAATGCAAATTAGATATGACGATAAACTATTTAATAGATAAATAATAATGGCGCGACATCTTAATGGACAAAGAACCCAAAAACATGTTCTTGTTACGCTACTGACATGATGACTGTTTTCGCACCAACTATGTTATTGTACGCCTACACAAGTTTGTTGAAATAAAAATATTGAAATAATCATATTAAATGTATGAAAACACTCTGTAAATAATTAAATCAATAATATTAAATAAATTTATCACTTTTTGTGGACTAATGAAATAAAAACAGAGTCGATACAGATTTTCTAGCACTTGGCAACAAAATGGACTCGTCCAATATGGCGAACAAATTTGAGGGGCATACGACTGGAATACTCTAAATTTTATTTTTTTTTCAATTATTAAATATCTTCAATTTACTTCTACGAATTGAATGCATAAGTGCTATGTATGAATATGCAAGAGTATTATTCAATAATTGTTGTAGTTTTAATACACTAAATTAGTAAATTTTTCCGTATTTTCAAAGTACGGACATGTTGATCAGCTCACGACGCGGCTGATAAAATATAAAAACAGTTACAACTATCGAAATGTTTGCAATTTATTTATAACAATTATAAAATATATAAATTATAACATAAATAATTTTTCTTATAATTCGTAAAACATTACAAAGATCATCTATCAAATACGTATAGTAAAAAATCAAATTCACTACTCCGCTATTGATTTCGATTCGATATATTTATATTTAATTTTCATTATATCAAACTGCCTAACAATGATATAATGAAAATAATTTTAACCCTCAAGTTATCACTATGCTCAAAAGGTATCCGTATGTATTTTTCAACATTGTATCATTATTATAATTATTTTTTTTCTTGTAGCCAATTAGTTTAAACTGTTTTTTTCATTCATCTATCATACAGACATTATTTAAAAAATTATTAAAAGAATTTCGATAAATTAAATGTCAACTAGTAATTGATAATGAAAACAAACAAACAAATTCTTTACTTGATAAATTATTTCTCTTTTGAGAATTTTCGGAGCAATAAAAAAATTTACAAGTATTTTGTCTACAACCTATTTTAAATGAATAAGAATGACAAATTTTATCGGGTAAAATTTTTGGTTTTAATTTAGTTTTATGAGCATGTTTTAATACAATTGGTAATAACTAATTCAAAACAAATTATTGTTAGAAAGAATTGAATTGTAGCGTTGTTTTTAATCTAAAAATGAAAGACTGGCTAATTTACAGTTTTGTCATGAGCTCTTTAGTATGAGACAACTCCAATCAAAGAACTGGCTAAATTTATAACTATGAGAAATTTTATGTAACAAAATTACCAAAATTGACTTCTTTTTTTACTTTTTTCCGTATCGAAGAAGTGAATTTTGGTGACCTAGTTTCTTCTAGGACTACATATCACTTATGTGAGAATAATTAGCTTCGCGTCATAAAGCTTTAAATTTTTTAGTACACTTTACTAGCATCAAGATACCGTTACAATATTTCTGCACTCAAATGATTATTTAAAAAATTACGAATTTACAAAATTGATTAAATAATGTTTAATAAATAATTTAATATTAATTGTTATGATCAACTCAAAACATGCATGTTACGATGCAATTCATATTTAACATCCAATTTATTAGATATTGTATGTCAATTATTTTTGATTTAGTAGGCTTTTTAAAATTTAATAAATTTTCAATTAATTAAAACAGTAATAAATAAATTGATAAAAAATATATCCTGTGGGTCAGAAGTAAATCTGGAAAAAGTCAATGAGTTAAGACATACTAATAATATACTAGTATAAGCTAACGATAATCAACTTATGTGAACGGTTGTTAGTACCTGCTGTTGCAACACCGCAATAACATTGTCGAACGATCAAGCAAAGTAAAGGATATTTCACATTTTCAGAAAAGCCGCGTGGTAAACTATAGAATAAAAAAGTTTTATTTTTAAACGATAAGAACTAAAGATAAGAAATATTTAGTGATGGCGTTACAAATTTTTGTAACTGTTTGAAAGATGAAAGTGAAATAATGACACATATAATGGAATGAGTGTTTTAAAAAATGAGAAAAAAAATCAAACGTACAAAGCACAATGGAATTAATGAATGAAAACAAAAATGCATCGCAGATGTACATGCCTATTGTGGCAATGAAATGTGTGAGATATTCTACAGCGTATCGCGCCATGCCTACTGTGTCGTAGCTTCTCTCGTGTCGGCACTTCGAACGCGGCTGTCCATTACAATTTATAAAGCCACGCGGTTTCGCGCCTAGGAAATTTGTGTAACTTGAGACTACACAATACTTTCATAATTAAAAGATAATAAACTATCAAGATTGTTGCTTATAATGATTTGTCTACGGTAGACAAATAATTACACCAAGTATCTTACACGTAGCTTTTCTAAACTCACTCAAAACAGAGAACGACGTAAGAGAAGAAAGAGAAAGAGAGAACACGCACACCCGCGATACACACGACTTTGAATAAAGCACATGATAATAATTATTTTTCCTTACTTCAGCAGGATTTCTTCCACGTTTCTCAAGCTCTATTCGTTTTTCCATGGCCGGCTAACTTTCTTGACACCCGTAACACTGATTACTGCACCTTCCTGCGTCGCAACAACTAGTCACAATCTTGCTTTCAAACCGGGAATATGACGGACTGTACGATGTATCGGTCACACCAGTCGAACAGAGCCACCACCGTACACACAGCTAACCAACCCAATGCCGGTTCGATTGTAGCTTAGGCCCTACGCTCTTTGGTCAAACACTGCACTGGCGTGTATCCCCACTTTCTTCATATATAACAACAACCATCGAGGCGGGAAATTAAACACATGTCTGGAACTGCCTTCGAAGTAGCCAATCATATACAAATAATTTCGCGACTGCGTCATTTCTGACCTCTTACGGCTGAATGATGAACTATAATCCTCATGGCGGTAATTTATGATTGAACTAATTGTCTCTATTTATTTGTATTTTTTCACGATGTTATTAAATTTCCAATTAAAATAAACAAATTATGATTGATTGTTATGTATGTTAATATTTTATTTTTTATGTATTCCTTGTGAATATGTTTTTTGAAATTTGATTTTTAGTTTTAAATTAGAAGGAAAGTAAATAATTTAATTAATTTATGATTATGATAATGTCAGACCCTATCATTAAATAGCTTTATGTTATTACTATGCGTTCCGGCCCTGAACAAATAGTACAGAATTCGTCTGAGGTTGGAAATCAATATGCATTCATTGATTGTCCTCAGTTTACATTGCATTGGTTGATGAGAATTTTTTTGTCACTTTTTCACTCGAGTAATAGATAAATCTATGGAAAGTGATCATTCTTGATAAATTAAAATAGTATAAGATTTTATATATTGATTGAATTACAATTATAAACGACTATAATTATCAACTGTACCCATATATCTAGTTTATGTCACGTATAGTTGTAATAGTTAAGAATGTTTACATTTTTTGAAATTTTATTTTATAAATCAAAGTTTTACCGTTTTTTAGTAGTTGCCATATTTATATAGATTTAATAATAAATTATATAGATAGATACTTATACTATTGACACTAAATTCATTGTAAAATTTCCACTACATAGAAAACTTACAAAAATAATATAAAATAAGAGCTAATTGATAAAATTACTGTACTAATAATAAGTGGACTTACCTTACATTGCTCATTTTCTAAAACATTGTCAGCATAACATTGAAGAAAAAAAAAACATTTTTATGTTAATACTGAGTTGAAATGTCTTAAATGCTACAAAAATAATTCGTCATCAAGCTACTAAACTCCAATAAATAACTAAATATAGTTATATTATTTTCAACTATTCATAAACTTACCATTAGCAGTATTTTTAATTACTTAATTAATAAAAATTATATCAAAAAATTACTTATCCAAAGTTTCCTTATTATGATTTCACTTCAGGCTTAGGAAAAATAATATTAATCCATTATTAAATCATCAAAAATATTTTATATATAATCTTCAAGATATATTTTTTTATATCAAATAATTGAAATTAATAATAACTGATCTAGAAATATAATTATATCTTTCTTTACAATTTACATTTTTACAAACAGTTTTATCTAATCTAGTATGTAAACCAACAAAAATTCACAGGACTTATTATAAAAAAAAATTAAATAGTAAAAAAAACAAAGTAACAAGAAAGTTATACCCTCAATGTATTTCGAGCATTGCAAAATAACAATATTCGAGAACTATGGAAAAATTGTCATCGTTTATCTAACTCCAATTTTGTTGAAACAATTAGATCTCGAAGATTCGTACGAGTCTCATAACACTGGGAAGACGGCTGGATTTTTATATGACAATCTGTGCTTGAAGTATTGATAATATGATCAGAACTACATTGTTTTTTTGTAACCCATGATTCACTATCACAAGCTATTAATTTTCTTTTCAGACCATGAAATTCCTGCTTTGAAGGAGCAAATGATGATCGGGTTTTGCGTGGTTGATAATCAGGTATTGCTTGCATCCGTTCTAAAGCTGCATGAAGAGGTAATAAACCAACAGCAAATGGTATTTCTTTGCTTAAAGAATGTTCTGGGATTAATGTTGCATCCTTTTGATTTTCTAAAATATCGGACATATCGCCCCATAATGCTCGATCAACTGAAGCTATAGTATTTAGTCTAAGAGGAACAAAAGCTTCATTTTCAAGAGACTCTATTTTTTCTAACTTCATGTTTTTTAACTTGGATGTTTTTGCTTTTGGTTCATGTTTAGTAATTTTTGAATAAGAACGAGAATTATTACTACGTTTAGAAGCTATTTTAGCAGCACTCCGTACTGAACGAGAATTATTAGAAACTTTTTTCTGTGATGCTACTATGTTTTCATCAGCAATTTTTGTTTCAGATTCCTTTATTTTACGTTTTGATTTTGTTACAGGCTTAATGGTAGTTAAAGATTCCCTTTTAATATAAATCGCTTTATCTTCAGGTTTTTGACAAATTACTTGATTACAACTATTCACTGAATTATCTTCTGATTGATTTAAACGTACACTGCGTCTGAGAATAGGAGTTTTTTCAATTGAAATATTATCATTATCTACTGAAAAGATCTCCTTTATTTGTCTGATACTTTTGTAGTTTAAAATAACAGATTTTTGTGCATCAGTTTCATCATTCATATTTTGCTGTCTATCACTAATAAAAATATTAGATTGATTGATGGTGCCAGGAACATGATAGATATTTTCAGCTGTCAAATTCCACGTATAATCTGTCGTTTCAGTATCAATTACTGAAGGTAAAGTAATAGGTATATTAATATTAGTATCACAGAACAGATCATTTGATAAATCTATGCTATCTGTTGCATATGTTTGGGATAGCACATCACACATATTTAATACAAAAGATTTTTTGCTATTTTCAGGATTACGTTTTTTGTGCGTATAAACTTTCGAACATTCTCCAACTCCACTTATAACATCTAATGAATCTGATTCACTATTTTGTGCTGAACACGCGATTAAACAGTCATCAAATATTTTATCAGGATTTGTTAGTACGATTTTATCATCACAATCATTTTTTTTCATTAAGCTAAGATTTTCCTTTCTGGAATTAGTCATATTTGATTTTAAATTAGTTGTTTCCTCAAAAAATAATTGATTTGTAAATACTTTTGTACTATTAATTGTTTCACTGGCTGTATATTCATTTTCTTGAGTAGAATTATTTGTTAAAATATTTTCGATCGATTGATTATATTTTAAATTTGTATCATCAAACAATTCGATTAATGTTATTGGGGATAGTGATTTTTCAGCAGTCTCTTTACCACTCAATTTAACCTGTACACGACTTTTTCCGGACGTAGAATTATTTATATTATTAAACTCTTCGTTTGTTTTTAGTGACTCGTTACGATCAATATCATTTTTTGATTCCATCATATTATTAACTATTGATTCAAGATCTCTTACCTAAACAAATAACAAGTTACATAAATAAGTAAATATGCATACATTTGTATGTATTTTCTTACTTATATAATTAATAAAAATAAATAATTATTTACCTTAAAAATTTGTGCAGCATCAAGTAAAGACTGTAAATGGCAGTGAGCTATTGTAGTTTCCCCACAATACATAAATTCTACCATTGCTTTCAAAATATCAAAGTCCAGATCTTTAAGTACTATTATTGGTTCTTGACCCAAATCTTGTTCCAGCATTTCCTTTATTGAAAGTAATTAATTTTTAATGCATAAGTCTTTCTATTATAATTGGTAACAATATACAAATATACGTGAGATTTAATGTCACCTCAAAATAAAGACTACAAGAAGCCAGTACCAATTTATGAACACGCAGTTTTTGTTCTTGGCAAATTAAAGTGACGTCTACTAAAGCTTGCCTTGCTAGAAGACCACTGAATCTTTCGGTAATACTTGCTGCATGACCAGACCACTGCAAAATGTATTCTTTCCCTGTTTCATCCATTATTATTTCTGTAAAAGCTTTGGATCGAGGACATTATTTTATGACATAAATTTTTTTACCAAATTAATATAAATAAAAATTATTTACCTGAAGCATATAAATTTTTACCAACTTAAAAATTCTTGATGTTATTGGAAATATTATAAACTTGTAAATATGATAATTAAGAATTGAACTTAGCGTATGTGATGGATTTTCACCGTCATTAAATATAAGTTATCCACGCTCTCTTGATAGCTTGAAAAATGTTTGGAGAACATTATAATAGTTGAGAAAACTCTTTAAATAGTATAGATCTTTTATAAAGTCGCAGTGACGGTGATGTACAGGAGCCAGAATCAAAATTCAATCTTTTTATCCATCTTTTTTGTATATCATACACACACAAGCTGATCATCACAAACGAGAAATCAAGGCCTCTGACGTTTAATAAACGGCAAGTATTCTTATCTGACTGAAGTAACGAACATTTTTTGATATCATATTCATGTATATTATTGCAAGCTTATTCAAGATGTTGACGCCAATGTACTTGTAGTCAACAAACCAACCTCAGAAGTTTCTATTTGTTTCCACCGAGGGTCAGCACTTCCATTACACACTACTGCTAGATTCTAATAATAATAAACTAGATTCTACGCTTATGTACACATACAATTATTTAAAAATTTCCATTTATTATTATATTACTTAATTATAATCATACTATTCAACATCGAGAATTGTAGAGGAATTTTTTTATATATCATTTTTTAAATGATTAGAATTTTGTATTCAAATAAAAAATCAAATATAAGTAAGAAAAAAGTTAACCTTATATCTATGTATACATGTGATAAATTATTTACATTCAATAGTTTCATTAACCCCATCAAATACATGAATATTATTTTAAATTATAAGAGATATTTGAATTGTCGTAATAAACTCCTGTAGTCGTTTTTAATAATGGAACAATTTTTTATTCTGTTATAGATTCTTTAATTTATACATGGGTACAAAAAATGAGTTCATCTGTTGATAAACCAATAGAAAACAAAATCAAAACTACATTACAAAGTGCTTTAAAGCCAACATATTTAGAAATATTAAATGAGTCATATATGCACAATGTTCCAAAAACTGCAGAAACTCATTTCAAAATTATAGTTGTTTCGAAGCAATTTGAAAACCAGCCACTGATCAAGGTATTTGTTTCCAAGATATTTAAATGTAAAAAATATTTTCAATCTTTATGTCTTTCAGCGTCACCGAATGATAAATGAGCTACTTGCTGATGAATTACAAACTAATATTCATGCTTTATCTATTATTGTAAGTAACAATTAAAGATCTAAGTAGTTTATGTAGTATACTATGACAAATGCTCCGAGCTTTATAACTTTCTGAATCATCTCTACTCCAAAATAAATTTCAACATGAAAAAGAATTTTACTCTGGTACAGATTGTCTTTAAAATTTCCTTATTTAAAAAAATTAATACTTGCAAATAATTTTATTAGAAGAATATATATTTACTCCAATTTCATAATTTTTGGAGGTGAATTAAAATTTTAATAAAATGTTGGAAAAGACGTTTATTTATTTAAACATTTACATAGGTCTAACAGCAAAACCAGACTAAGACCACAGATAGGTAGTAATAATATTACGAGGAGAAAAGAAAAAATAAAATAAAATAATAGTGCAAACATGAAGTACGTTGTGATTAGTCATTCATACAGGAAATTGTTCTTAGCAAAGACTTTATCGATTTGTGACTTATATACTCTCAAGTCAAATTATTTTTATTGTGAAAAATATACACTAGAAAGATTTCATTTGTTAAGGAAATGTATTTTGGAGCAAAAAAAATTTTAAGGGAAGAAATATTGATAGTGCATATATCATACAGTTACTATTTAAACTTACGTCAAAAAGAAATTTTATTTATGTACAGGCTAAAACACCGTCTCAATGGAATGAATTGAGTAAAAAAATTGATCCAAGTCCAGCATGTCGAGGAGGTTTTGGAAAATAATGCTAATAGGTGGCTTATTTTACTATTAAGATTATTATAAATTTTTATTATACACAGTAAATTGTAAAATTTATCAATTTTAAGGATTACTTACATGGACATATTTTATTTGTTGTAAAAATGGAAAACAAACGAAATGAAAATAAAAAGTTCTTTAATGTCACATTGCGAATGCATCCAGTCTCAATTTACCCTCATTTTCACTGAGATAAAGAATATCTGCCATTGATTGTTCAATCATCGTTTCTTCAGCTTTATCATGCATCTATAAATAAGTATTTTTAGTAATTTTTTTTAAATAGGAATAACTGATAAATATTGAAATGAAGTAATAAATGATCAAGACACTATTTGGTTATAATAAATACTTACTCCTCTAAAGGTAATATCAGTTGGTGGATATTTGAAATTAGGACCAAAGTTAACAGAAACAGTAGCACTTTTATGAATTGATATGGTTGGGTAATAAGCACCTCTATTAATATCAATAAATGCATCTCCTTGACATACACCATTTTTATAAAATATAATTTTACTTCCTTCAAGAGGTTTTAATGCTTTCAAAGCTTCAGGAACTTGATCTTTTTCTTCATAATATAAATGACTTTTGAACTTTACTAAAGGCTAAAAACAAATTTAAGTTAATTTTTACACTTACATAATTATTTAAAACAATAAATTTAATTGACAGAAAATGTTAAAAATTGATTATATTTATTGTTTTAAATTTATTGTATTTTTTAATCAATAAGTAATAATATTTTCTAAACGTATTTTTGCCTCAAAAACGTTATAAAAAATTAAGGACAACAAAACTTCATTCTTACTCTATCTTTGTAAGTGTTAGGTATATGAGAAGAATCGTATGTGTCTGGTAAAGTAATAATGAAACCTAAAGTATCTCCTTCTCCATAACTTGGACTGTAGTGTTTTCCTCGACTTTCATGAAATTTTGTACCTTTCCTATTTGTAAAAAATGTATGAGATAAATTTTGTAAAAAGTAATCATTTTACTAAAAATTTCTAATTATTTATAATAAACGATAAGTTACCTTGATCTCCACGAATATCCAAATTTATCATATCCCAAAGGAGCCTGTAAATTTGCATATTCTTGTCCCCACCCTAGTCTAGTGGCAGAACCTTCTGGCATTTCTTCAATTGTTGTTTCCCAGTACCAAGTTCCTCGACTTACTGAATGTGTTGCTCTAACCATACAATAACCTTTTTCACCTGTCACTGCTAGTCGATCTTCAGAAACTTTCAATTGTGGTGCTCTGTCGTGCAGAGCCAATAATACAATACTTGGACTTAGTGCTCGATAAAGCCATCCAGGAATGGGTTTTCCTGCCCAATCACTGCTCTCGTCGAACTCCTATTAAATTGTTCGACCAATATATTATTTTTTTGTACATGAAATTAATATGGATAAAAAAACCTTAATTTAGACAACATAAATTTATTCAAAATAAATTCAATTTAAATTTCATGGAATTTCGATGTTCGTAAATTTTTTAAAAGTTAGTAGGATATGTATGTTCTATCTTTTACAATTTTAATTATTTGATTTTCTTTTGTTTTTATTTATTTCAATGTATGTAACCTAAGTTGATTTTTTATTAACCTCAACAAATTTTTCGATTTGTTTAAATTTCAATATTTTTTTTTATCAATTTAAGTTCCTATAAACTTTAGACAGTAAAAAATTATTTAATTACTTGATACAATTAACATATTGTCTTGTAATTACTTGTCGAAAAGGTGCATGCGGATCAGGCTCAGCCAATATATATCTGTATCCGTCTTTATTGAATGGGTGCTCCAGTGGATAACCATGAGCAGGCAATTTGGGTGTTGACAAATCAGAGCCACGTCCTTTCTTTCCTGGACCAGTAGCAGCACCTTCTCCAGGAAATTTACGCTTTGCATTTCGACCTCGAATTCCAGTGGTCAATGGTACTAGAAACAACCAATTAATAAATTAGATAAGTACATTATGGTTCTATATTGTTTAATTCTTTAGTTTATAAAAAACATATGATTTAATGACAAATGAAAAGGTATTCATTCCAATGTGTAGAACATGAATAATTGAAAAAGAAAACTATCAAAAACATTACACACCAGTTTTAAACATGATTCACTTTAAGACTAAATGTAACTGAAAAATATTACTTCAGAACTAAATGATGGATTATATTCAATAATCACTAGAAATATATTGATTAATGGTGTATAAATTAGCGATCAATTATTTTTCAAAAAAATTTTAAAAGTTTCAGATATAAAAAATTTTATCTATCACTTCTTAATCATTTTTAGATTATTGTGCAATTGTTGGCTCACATACCGACATGTTGTACTCCCATTTCTGTGATTTTTAAGTGTCCACCTTTAATCATTGCTTCGTAGTTCGGTTTTATTAAGACGAGGTCCGGAGTAGTTAGTCCAAATAATTGTCCATCTGTGTTATTTTCATCCATTGTAAAAAGAGTTCCCACATCTTTTAATAGAGCTCGATGAACCTGAAAAATGAAAAAAATATGTAGATTATAAGAATAATTTGTTCATAAATCAATTTACAAAATAACTTACTGTTGCGTGCCAAGATTGTGTTACACGTCTAGGCATTGTGGTCATACTTTCCCAATGACATTCAATAAAAGGAATTATATCTCGATCTTTATGGAATAACATTTTTTGTTCAGGATCCTTTTGAGCAATTTGTAAAAGATTTGCTATGGCTGTCACACACATTTGCGGGAATGCTACATTGAAAGATAAAGAAAATTAATACTTTGACTGACTGATCTGACTTTAGTTTTGATATAAAAAAAATGGATTAATAGTTATGTAATTACGCGCTTGATTTTTTTTAAAACTTTCAAGTCCGGAAGGAGAACAATTTTTACACATAAATATGTAGTTCATCATGAATGGAACAAGTTTTCCTAATTGATAACTGATACAAGATTCATGAAACCACTTGGAGCAGCAAGCACATAAGAGTTCTGCAATACTTAAGTTTCTATCTTTTCCACTAAAATAAAAAAATAAAAATTTTTAATTATTTTCAAAATATATTAGTAAAATGATACTAATTGGTTGATTTTTAAAATAATCAATTTCTTACCAATAACAATTACCGGCATCACCACCATTCGTAACTGTCATGCTGATACTGTTGTTGCAAGGACTTTTCATTTTATCAGAAATTTCATCTGTCTTTGATTTTTCTATATCTTCACGATTAGCTGGAATTTTTTCAACAATATTACTTGTTGAAAATTCTTCTGGCTTATCTGTTATACTGAAATATTTATTACTTAAATTAACATTACTAAGGACTTTCAGTATTTATAACCTTTTGATATAGCTGTAATTTATCTACTAATATTTAATTAAACTACGCAAATTAAAACACGTATAACTATTTTTAAACTTACGTATCTAATTTTTCATCCGTCATTTTTAATAATTTAAAGAGTAATTTATACTAATTGTTTATGTTTTATTTATTTACAATCTTTTCTCTGTTTTATCTCAAATTCAATATTATTATACATCATAGATGGCGATGTTTCCGTCAAAGTATTCTGCGCACGCGTCATATAGCACGCGTCAAATTTTATTTTTCTTTACACTTTATTGGCTGAAGAAAATGGGAGTTGAAATATTCAACGATGGAAGATGAAGATTCTTCTCATAAATGTGATATAAAAATTTATTCCATGTTTAATGTTTTATTTAAAAGAAAATAAAAATTTTGAAGATAATACTCAAAATGAAAATGTATAAACAAATGGAATAAAAAGTATGATGGATATATAAGTAAGTAAAAAAAAAATAAACTAGAACTTGGACGTGACAATACTGGGTTTCTGGCGGGTATCACATGAATTGCACGTCGGCGCAAAGGGTTGCAAGTTCTGTAGGAGCTTGCGTAGAAGACGTAATGTTTAGAGGGGAGCAGGATATGTAAAGTTGGAGAGGGCGCTTGAATCTACGTCAAGAAAAGCTCTGAGCTTATTGGTTGTACTATATTGTTACGTATTGATTATCAGAGATAGTAGTAGTATGATATGGTCGTTGGGATCTCTTGGTACTCGGCAGTGACGGTATGGCATGGTGGCGGCAAGGGGAATTGGCAGAAAGGAGAGTTTTAGATGAAAAATAATTAAGTTTATTATGCTGAAAATTGAGTAATGGTGTGATTAAATAAACAAATAAGAATGCTTTCTTGTGGTTTGGTATATAAGCTGTTCTTCTAAGCAGCATTACATTCATGGTCATTCATGTATAATAAAACCCTTGTTGCCGTGCTACGTAGTGGGGGCGGCACTGCTGAGGGGCAGCACAGTGGTGATGTAGTGTCGGTGTGGTGGTAACTAGTGAAGGGTTTGCTGATCATCCACGATTGTAACCACGTTCGTCATGCCTAAAGGCTACAGTGCGGTATATCTCATGTTTTGAACGATCATGAGTCATTTTATCATTCGTTATACACGTTTAGAAATTTTTATTTATGATTATTTACAGGATTAAATATTGCAGCACGACGTAGACGTTTTTGCTGTCGTGATTGTGTTCACGCGTAACTTTTGGTTCACTGTGCTAAGAGAATTGCGCTGTTTCCATTTTCCTGATGTCACGTTATTCTTGTGCATGTATTAATCGAATTAAGCGTAGAACTTTTAAATATTATAGCGTGCAGAAGGTGTACACTTAAAAATAATTCAATAAAACACAATCTGAGTTACAATTAAATAAAAGAAAGAAAAATATAAAACGCCACGTTGTTGTTGGTAGTGTCAAAGGATTTCTGAAAAATTATGAAGCATCATCGAATTAAACGTTCATTGAGAGTGGTTGGTCGTAGAGGCCGGTGAATGTGTGACCCGGGGGCAGTGATCTGCTGGAATGACGTGCAACGAGACGACCGAGCAGCCTCCGGTAGACGAATGCCTCCTGGAACGGAAATGGTGGTGCTTTTTACTATCGAGCATCTTCACCTTTCTTGCCGGGTTGCTGACTGTTCTGATCTGGCGGGCATTCGCCTTCCTTTGGTGTCGGAAAGAACCCGAATTTGCTCCAAATGATCCCAAGCAAAAGGAGCAGAAAGCTGCTCGACAAAGCAAAGAGTTCGAAGGAACTTTTATGACTGAGGCTAAGGATTGGGCTGGTGAGCTTATTTCTGGACAAACTACTACGGGTCGTATCCTTGTAAGTATCTCCTCGTCAACATAATCATTCTATTACAAAAATCTTTATTGTAATTATATCAAAATATATGTATCAATCTATTCAAATTGGTGTCATCCCTCCTTTTATATAGCTGAAGGTCGGTTGTACAATATATTTTGTACGTGATTAGAATGCTCGCGGACGAATCGATAGTTTGGAGAGATAGACACATTTATTTAGAGACTACGTGATCCAGTGTATTCTAAACTCATTTTTCACGAATAATACTTTGTTTGTAACTTTACTTTATTTCATTAACTTATTTATTACGTTTTCGTCAATTATCTCAACTTTTATTTTTCATTAACTTTTCTCACTGAATAATAATTATCATTTTTTTACTTTCGTAATAAGTGGTGGTTTTTAGTACGTGATATTTTAATAAAATGGCTGAACATTCAATTGTATATCTATATACCATTTCTGTAATAGTTAAAAAAAGTTCGAACAAGAATTATTCAGTTGACCCAGATTTCCTGACTCCCTCGGTTTATGGTAGAAACGGTTAGACAGCCTGTCATTATCTCTGCGAGAATAGTATAAAGCAGATTTTCTCTCGCACTGTTTTGTTTTAGTGTCGTTTTTGCAGTTATAATACATCTTTTTGTTTCTTTTTAATAAGAGTTTAAAGACATACTTGAATGCAAGAAATATATGTATATATATATAAAATTATTTTATGAAGGTGAATTATTTTATAATTTTTTTTCTTTCATTATGACAAAAATTAAAATGACGAATGATTTAGCATCAGGTAAAGTACAAGAAAATCAAGTTAAGATGACAGTATATTTGTTTACAAACTGGGTTATATAACCGGAGGTAACTTTTTGCTCTACTTAGCCAGTGTTGTATTAGGTTACATCGAATGATTGACGTTGACAGTTTTTTTCAATCATTGCTTATATGGTAATTGAATAATGTAAAGCTCTTGTTACATTTTTATACTTGCCTGAAGTCAGCAAATATGAATGATAATATATTATTTTCTTACTTAATTTCTTTAAATTATTGAATATTACATGAAAATGAACTCATAAAATGACATTTACAAGGATTTAATTAAGGTTCTTAATTTCTCAGAATGAGCAAGTATGAGATAAGTATAAAGAGTAGAAAATAGAACAAACTGTAGAGCAAGTCGATTTAGGTTTGTATGCGCATTCATCGAGAAAATTTGATGTGCGCGCAGACATGATTTGGTTTTTGTACGGTTGGATGGAAAGCTTTACTACTTTTATCCAGATAATAACTGGGTTGTTATTGTGATGATGCAGTATCTTCAATATTATTTCATTTTATTGTTAAGACATAAACACTTATGGGACTTTATATGTTCAATAAAAAATTAGTAAACTATTTATATAATGATATTTATCATTTTCAAAGTAACCAAATTTGCGAATTATAAGTTATTTTTAAACATTAAAGAGACAATTTAAATTTTTCAAAAGAATTTCATTGCAATTAATGTTATAGTTGATTTTATTATGTTATTGTAAAAGAACAACGTAAAATTTTCATATTTATTTCATGAATGTGGAAAATTTCAATAAATGTGTTATACGGTAATGAATACTGTAATATTTGTTATTCCTTTGTGCTCTATCAGCTCATTAAAATTTTTCTAACGATTTACTTCGTAACAAAGAGGATGATAGTAAGGGTCTTATTCTACATATTTTAATATATCGATTTTCCAATTTGAAAATCAATAAAAAATACACGGTTTACTGTTTTTAATAATTAAATGATGAATATGAAAAACTCAAAGATACTATTGTTCAGTAACAACATTGAATTGACATTTTTAAAAAATAAAAATGATTTCATCAGTATATAACTAATTTAGAGAAAAACTTAATTTAAATCTTAAGATACATCGAAAGACTGAAATTAGCGTTGGTATGAAAGAGAGAAAAGTGTTAGTACTGCATTTAGCAACACTAATAGAATCTGTTGCCAGGGCTAATGATTGTCGCAATGCTACTATCTAAGGTGCCTTTGAAATTAAAATACGTGAAATAACTGAGTCATTCTTTGGCATTCTTATTATAATTAATGTAAAGATATCCAAAAAATATTTGTCGATTGTAAATCAAGTTTTCTCATAATTTTTAACCGATTACTAATTTTCATTCGTTAAATAACTATTTTTTCTTTCTCATTTACATTTCTACCAAATGCATATTACTGCATATTAGCTTTAAAAAACTGCTGTTGAAAATCATTAGAAGTTTTTATGTAAATTCAATGAATAAACCATACATACATTAAAAGCTTTCATTCGAATAGATAAATAATAAATTAGCCAATATATGATATATCCTTTTAGTTGATATCATCATTAGGAATTTTATTAAAAAAAAATTATCCATAAATAGTCGATTAAGTTTTTGACAAATTTACATTTAATAAATATAAACAAAAGTGAATGTATGAAGTTTACTCATTATCGCCAATAATGTTTTAAAATAAAAAAATAATATTTCGAATCATAAGTTAGTTAACTTGGCACCGCGGTTACATTTCGCGCATACGTATGCGCCATGACCTCTGCTTACACTCCCACTTTTTCAGTTCAGATGCACTTGTACTCGAGAGTTGGATATAGCAGATAGCTGCTGCAGAAAACACCTGAGGTGTAAACCACTTGTTCTTACCTCTTGTGTGCTTGAACGATCGGATGGACAGAATTTTTGGAGCGCAAATCCAACTTATGTTACATAAAACTTTGTCAAGAGAATAACAAGATACTTGAGTAGATATTGATTGATACATTTTAAACTGTTTTTCTTTATTTGAACTGTACACGGAGAAAATTTTTTCACTAAATGTAAGTGCAAAAATGACAAGTTTACGTTTCGAAATTTATAAGTAAAAATATTTCTGTTCAACAGTAAATTTTGGGTTGTCGTAAGTAATTCTTTTACTAAGACACCTTTTAAGTCACAAGTTTACTTACAAGAACTCAAAATTTACTATCAAACAGAAATATTTTTACTTATAAATTTCGAAACGTGGGCTTGTCACTTTTTGCACTTAGATTTAGTGAAAAAATTCTCTCCGTGTATATTATAGATATTTCTGATAGATATCTTTTCACACGAGTTGTTAAAAAAATATTCAGCTAATACAACATTTGAATAAAATCCTTTATTGCTTGTGAATAAACTAGTAATTCATCAAATATCTTTATATTTGAAACAATTAGATACACTGTAAAAAGTGAATTGAAAATTCTACGATTTTAACTTACAACTGTACATGAAATTTCCGAAACACTGCCAATGACGTTTTATTTCAAAAACAACTGTAGGATAATTCTGTGTCAACATATCCTGTACGGATATTCAATTATGTAGCGTAAAATTCGATATATTAGTTGAATTTTAATAAATTTTATTGAAATTTACTTATGAAATTAAAAATTCATCTATACTGACTGAAAATTACAACACATGTATTAATTATTTGTATTGTAATGTTTTGTGTTAAGTATTTTTCAGTGTACACATTGATACACGCTTAATGTCGGTGAGTTGATAACCTTAAAAGTTTTTCGTCGATATTCCTGCACAATCCTGAATAGAAATAAAATATTTATATTTCAACAATGAATGTAATTATATTTTTTGAATCCCAACACTGAATTCTTTTAATCACCAAAACATTTTCTGATATGTTCATTTGACATATGTATAATTGACATATATCTAATTAAAATAATCTTCTTAATAAGTCGATAACCGAGTAGGTTACGGTACCTGATTTAGATACATACGAGTTGGCGGTCGTAGGTTCGAATCTTTCCCAGGATAAGCTTCACTACAATATGGCTTTTCGCAGTATTTTTACAAGCTAATATTGTTTACTCTTTAATGTGTCAACAATGAAAAAATCTTAAATAATCTAAAAAACTTTTTATTTTATTTTTAATAAATAAATATCGGGGTTGCTTTTAACGTAAAATTTTCATCTCTTATTCAGTGTAAGGAATTTACTTCACAAATATTTAGTAAAATTAATATACAATTGTATATTTGAAAAACTTCCATTACATGTACATTAAAATTACTACAGAAATTTTTTACAGTGTATTCTATTCCATTTATGATCACTGTTTATTAATAATATTTAACTGTTTATCAAGAGATACGGTAGTGTCTCGTGCGCCAAACATAAATTGCCGCCATTTAGCCCTTACGTCACGACGAGGCACTACCGTGTCTCTATACAAATTATAAGATGATTTATAACAGATTTATTTTTTTTTAATATTCCTTTTCAGTTGATATGTACAAAAAATGGTGAAATCTCATCAAAAACAGCCCTCTCCTTCTGGGCTGTACAAAAATGTGCGCCAAACATAAATAACGACAATGATGAAATTACAAAAAGTCCTAAAATCATTAAACGCCAATTATTTAAATCTACAAATCAACCATATTTAAAATGAATTATTTTCTTCGGTTTTTTTTTTTTGAAAAAAAATTTAGTACGTTTAATGACACAATAAACATAACAACTAAAAACTTGGCGTGACTGTTAAGATTTTATAAAAGCATGAAATCGTGAAAATATTGAAAATATTTAAGCCAATTAATAAATAACAGTACAATTTCACAGGTATCGACATATATTGTCAAATATACTTTCATTTAGGCCGTAAGAGAGATGGCGGACAGCGAAAAGCCATGATGAGTGCAGGCAGGAAAAGTAAGAAATAAGACACAAGTGTGAGATAGCTTAAGTGGTAGAGTTTCCTAGCGCGTAACTATAGTCCTATAGGAAGATCCGGATTCGAATCTCGGTCCCATCAAGTTGTCTTTATTTTGAAAAGTAGGCCTGTACAAGTTGTGGTAAAAGTTGCGGTGGACTGCTGCAACGTGAGTGTGCAAGCTAAATAATAATTACCCTATAAAAATGACAAAACCACATTTTAAAGTAATACAAATATGTCTGTCTAACGATAGTTTATTGAATCCTGAAGTCAATTGGCAATATTAAAGACTTTTTAAATTAATAAACAAAATAATGTACTGTTTATAATCAGTACTTTTCTTGAATATGCAATTTTTATTGTTCAAAATGTGATCCAAAAAATCTTCGTGGTAGACTCCGAGTATTTTCTAAACCTAAAACATCGAGTACATGGCTAACGAAAATAATTTGTTTATTTTTGATCAGATTAATGTAATTTATTAAGTAAATTTTACGAGTTTTTTTTTTAAATTTATTTATTCATTTTACATTGAGCTTAAATGAAATGTTAATTATGAAGCCATAAAGCTAAAAAAGGAATCTATAATCTTGTATTCTAAAAATTAACTCGAGAAATAGGAGTTATGGTCACGATACCTTTTGTGCCAAGGTATATAATTATTAAAAGAAATTACATTTTTGAATAAAAGTAAATTAGAAGATATTACTTTTATTCAAAAATATAATTTCTTTTATTTGTCGCTTATCATTTTTCCCTATCATTCAAATGTAAGGTTCATTATTATCATGTATTTGTCATGCCATCGCAAATCTCATGATTTTATCTTTTATTTGTTATTATTAAGTAACAAAGGCATCTTGCATTACCTCGTATCTCGAGGTGTTTCTATTACTTCAGTATATAAATTCTTCCTTATGTATATTCATATCTATTATTACAATTTTTCTCCTCCTTCTATTTTGTGTCTCATAGTTGCAATGATATAAAGAGAAGACGTGTGTTGTGAAGGCCTGAGGGACCGAGACCTTCCCTTGGAAATTTAATTGTCGAGCAAAATTCATTGTGTGTTATCGCCGAACTCTCCTATTATTTATTATAATTATTATTTTATTTGTAAATTCTATTTAGTTTATGTATACCATGGATAAATTAACAGAAGTAGTCATTACGTTACATTACATTGACACTTTTTAAAACTGAAAAAAATCACCTGATTTTCACTGATTATATTTTTAAGAGTAAAGAATCTACTATTACATTTTAAAATTGTATTAAATGAAAAATACATTCTAGATATCTTTTAATATTTCTTCAAACACTAAACATGAAAAATGCTTTATTAACAAAGAAAGAGAAAATGTTTTTTTTACAGATTTTTAGACATTGAATAGACTAGATAGAAAGATATTACCTCAGATATATCTATTGAAGATGTGGTATTGAGGAGATAGCAGGATAATTTAAATCTTTCGAGAATCTAGTTGCTCGTTTCTAAACAATGTTAGAGTCAACCATTTTCGTACATTTTTTAAAGGAGAGCTAAAGATTTTCAATTTCAAATTAATTATTAAACTTTAGATGATAAATTAAAATTAAAGAACATAAAAAATGATACTACTGTTTTGGTATTTTATGTCATATTAAATTTATTTTTCGGTAGAAATTATATATGTATATTACATAAAGTTTTACAAATATCATACTGCAAATCGAAGTGTGTAATTTCAATTCATTTAAAACGTGCCGTTATGACGTCATTCATATAATTAACCTTATAGTCAATATTTATACATTTCTATTCTAGTAAAAATAAACTACGATGTTGATCAAATGTATGGCGTTACATATTCTGTTGCTTGGTTATATAATAACATATATTCTACCATTAAAGTG
The DNA here is from genome assembly GCF_013357705.1 of Chelonus insularis. NCBI lineage: Eukaryota > Metazoa > Arthropoda > Insecta > Hymenoptera > Braconidae > Chelonus > Chelonus insularis. The sequence continues at coordinate 21,213 of NW_023276351.1, read as the reverse complement.
TTAAAGATAACAAATTTTTTTAATAATCAAGTCAACAAATCAAATTTATGTTTAAACTCGCATTTGATTCAAATCATTTTTTTGAGATAATAAAAAATAACTTTTAACTTTGTGTTATGTTGTACTGAGGAAAGAGTTTCTTTCTACTGATCAAGATGTAGTTATTGTTAACAAATAGCGTGCTTACCTATGACAGAATAAATATTTAGTTACTAAAAATAAATCATAAATTTGAGCCTTCTAATTACGATAAATTTTTATTTGGTTAAAGTTTACAAATCACTATTTTGAATGGACTAAGTATTTTGTTGGATTCAAGAATCATTGTTAATTATTTTTGTGATCATAAAATAAATTTAAAATTATTTTAATCTTATTTAATTGGAGTATCTGTTTATATACTTAATAAAATTAAGAAAAGAGTTTGGTTTCATGAACAAAATGTATTAAATTGGCACTTTTCTACCAATATTTATTGATTATTACCAAATTTCATCAAATATGACTAAGTATAGTCATAGCCTATTAAACTCGTGTATCTTGAATCAAAGCAAGTATTTATTTGAATGCATTTGGTTGACATAAATAAATATTGCTTTGCCATCCATTATCATTCACTATTTTAGATTTAGTAATTATTAATAAAAATTTAGTAATAATTACTAAATTGTATCTTCAACCGGCAAATAATTCATCAAATTGAACGATGTTGGTTATTTCTTAAAAGAAGATATAGCTTGATACAGATTTTTAAATATATCATTAAATATAATGTATGGTCTGTACCAAAAAATTTATTTCTCTATGAATGCTGTTAAGTATTCTGTCAAAACCTGATTTGGTTATAATTCCCAACTCTTAGTTGAGATAATTGAGTGTATTTTAATTATTTAATAAAAATTTATTATACAATAATCGAATTAAGCAATTAATATTATAATTACTTTTATTATCTTTTACCTGAACTTTCATGTTCAATGAAAGTAATACATATATATATATATATATATATATGTATTACTTTCTAAAATATAGTTCATCAAAAATACTAAAATATATATATATATATATGGAATAGATATACAAATACTTACTATAATAAGTCTATATATATAAATACATATATTTGCAACAAAAAATTATCATTGAAATAGCCGAGCGGGTTTAAGCGTTAGATTAGGTCGTGTGCGTTCTAGTGGTCGTAGGTTTGAATCTCGTGAAAAGCAAAATTTTATTTAAACATATAAAAAACAAATTGAACCAAAATTCATGAAGCATATGAAAGTAACAGAAAAAATCGATAAAATCCAATTAATTGTGTAAATTCTTTAGAATTTCTTAATTTTTCTCAAATACTATCGATATAATTATTAATTTATATTATGCTCATTCAAATTCATAATTATTTAATCGAACTAATATTTTCTTTAATCAAACAAAACATTTAGTCGATCTGAAATAGTGGTTTGGTAATTATAACCAAATAAACACTTGTTTCAACCAGAGAGCTCCAATATATAATTTATTTTTAGTAACTAAATATTTATTTCGCCATATTCAAGTATGGGATGAATTTGTTAACTATAACCAAATCTTGGTTGATAGAAAGAAACTCTTTTCTCTATAGTCACTATAGTGAATAAACTACTTAATTAATGGGAATAAATTATTGCAATGTACAGCTGTAAAATGAATAAATAAATAGATGAGGTATGGCTACGAGGACGATTGATTTCTGCATAGTTTACTAGTGCTTATCAGCGTATACAAAAATTATAAAAATTATCAGCTATAACAAAAATTTTGCTATATTTATTTAGTTGTTTAGCCAATTCTAGTCCTTTACGTTTTCACTAGGTGCTGAAAGTATTGAATTTAAAGCCTATTTTCTATATAAACTCGTGTTTAACACGTGACTTAACCTATCATCACATCGGCAATAATGACGCAACCATGAGTCGTGCAGGTCCACATTCGTTCCCAGCTTGGACGCATGTGCTGCACGGTTCAGTTGACGTCATCAGCCTGATGCAATAATAGCTTAATTATTTCACTTTAAAAATGATGTGCTATAAATTGGTTCGAAAGTTAAAAAATCAGTTCAATTGAAGAAATTGGAATATAATTTTTTTTTTGAAAATAGTAGTTGATTCATTCATTGCAATGACTATAGTGAAAATAAATAGAAATTTTTGTCAAGTAAATAAAGTAGTATTTTTAGACATCTATTTAAAGAAATATCATAGAAGTTATTGTTAGTACAACCATTTCGTCTTAAAATATTTTAGATGATCCAGTTAAAATAAACACAAAGAAGAATCAATAACTTCGAAATTTTCCAAAATAAAAAAAATTTTAAACTACCTAACTTAAAATATAGTTCATCAATATGAAAACAATGACTAATGATTTAAGACTAAAAAAACTATCAACTAAACAAAAAGGGTTACGATTTTTTTTTTATAAACAGAAAATACTAAGATAAACTATTGAATATACGATAATGGAACATTAGTTTTTCAGTATTCATATTTTATTTATTTGATGAGTAATATCCTAATGGAGTATCAGAAATGCTAACTGCTTAGAACATATTCGCTACTAAAATATACAGTTTTTTGGCGAATTGCCTTTTTTATTAATCTAATTTTTATTCTATAGTTTACATGAAACCACTTTGATGAGTTAATGATTATCAAGCTGAAAAGCTTCTATTTATTTTTAACTTTTATTTTTTTTTATCAATAGAAAAAAAAAGGGTTATGTTATAATCACATTTTTTGTACATCCAGAAGGTACTTTTTGCTTATACGAGTACTACAAGACTAATAATTTAATACAATTTTAAATACAAATATATCAGAATGAGGAATGAACTTTTAGAACTCAAAACTGACTATCGAATAGAAATATTTTTACTTCTAAATTTCGAAACGTGGAATTGTCACTTTTTGCACTTACATTTAGTAAAAAAATTCTTTCTGTGTAGCAAACAAATGAAACATCATTATTACCAACAATTTATAAACTTTTATATGATATTTTTCATGACATTTAGTATCCTCTTGTGATATTATGTTTAATTAACTCTAATGTTATTTAATTAAAAATGGATCTGGGCTTAGTCTGTGCTCTGACGACGAACTTCCCATTAATTGCAATCCGTAATTTTTTCATCTTATAGTTTGGTTTATTTACAATGAATTGCTATTATTATAAACAATATACAATTGTTTTGTCACATAAAGTTATTTATAACAATATTTTATCGAAGATAATTGATTATATTCGACTATGATCATAGTCATAATAATTCAATAAATTAAAACTGTTTTTAATTTTTTATAATGAATTGAATTTATTATAAATAATACATAATTGTCACGTACACACATACATACATCTATGTTTGAATACAAATGTGTAATTATTACAAATAATATGAATTATTTATAATTTATCTAATAAAAACAATTATTTATCGAGTGAGATAAATAAGTAAGTAGATTCTTTATTCAGAGAATTAAGCCAGAAAAATAAATATAAGCGATTAGTAGCCAAAGAAATAATTCTATGAGTATATTATTGATAACATATAGAATTAAAGTATTATGTTAAAGTTCAGACATGGAGAAAAATAAATGAGGTAGCACCCTCACGAGGATTATTGCCACAACCAAGCAGCACAGCGAATAGAGGTTAATATTTGGGTCATCCTTTCAAAGTAGATATTTCATTAATATTGCTATAGTTGTTGATAGTATAGACACGGAGAAAATAGTCATGACCATATTTCTAGAAAACTTTACTAGAAACTCCTTTCACTTACATGGATGATCGTCGAGTCAAAAAAAATTTACTAGAAATGTCTCATCAATAGATACTCGAGGTTTACGATAAATTCTAGTAAAATTTACTTGACTAGAGAGTAATTTTTACAAATATTGTAGCTAATTTAATCAAATTCTTCAATAACACATTAAAAAAATTAATTATTTGGTGAAATTATCAACAATAGATTTCATTCATGTAACGTATCATCTATTATAATGTTTAAGAAATATTTTATACTCTTTAAATTCTCTATCGTAAAAATTGTGGCGGTTTACGCAGAAAATGCAAAAAACTAATCAATAAAAGTTTAGTAAATTCAACAATGTGCACAGTAATTTTTACAATGTGTATAGTAATTTTTACCGTCACCCTGCAGTGTCACCAAATGACCATAAAATTTAGGGTAATTTTTACTATACATTTCTCTGCGTGTATATGCTGAACACCAATTTTACGTATTCTCAGTTTAGAGATTGCGGAAAACGTAGATTTTAAACTACTAAAAAATATCCTATTGGGGAGATTCGAACCTACGATCGCTTATAACACACGCACCGAACTAAACCGACGCTTTAACCCGTTTGGCTATCTGAAATTATTGGAAAGAATCAAAATTTTTATTCATATACTCTACGTTCATATGTGAAGCCAGTAACCTTCAGAGTTGATTTAACTAATATGAGCGACGAATAGTAAAAAATTTCAGAGTTACATGTAGCCCTAAGCATGCATAATGAAGCGAACGTGATTTGTATCTCTCAACTTGAGTATCAGTCCGATCCGAGGACGATTTGGCGGATACTATTATAGAATAATGATGAAAATGCTATTTTTTCATAAGTTTTTTCGTAAAATTAGATAGAACAAATCGATTTTGCAAACAAACAATAAATAAAAAAAATTTACGAAATATATCAACCTTATTTTTAAGCCATGCTGTGATTCTAATAGTTAGTTTAGCCCTATCTATGATGTGCTATCCATGGACCTTAATAGGTTAAATGTATTGCGTTATGAAGATCAAAAAGTTTTTATACTATATATTCATTTATTAAATAAACTCAATTTAATTTTAAAACAAAAGTATACGGAAAAAAGGGCATTGTAACTTTTACCAGTATACCCGATCAAATTTTACAACGTGACGTAACACGGTGTCGCTTCATTCATAAAATTGTAATAATTGCATCTTTCAAATATGCGGTAATTATTACAACGCGAATTGATAAATCTTTCAATATAAAAGAGTAGATAGTACATAAAATCATGATAGTTTCGCGATTGTAAAACTGCCCTAACTATCAATTATTAGATAGCCACAATGTAATTTTTAAAGAAAGCAGTAAAGAACATTACCGTCTAATGTTTTATTACTATCAAGTTTAAATGTATATATGGATAAATGGTCCTACTAGCTGACTAACTCGTTTATAGTGTAATGTGTAATGCATTTTTGGTTTAAAACTGTTTTTGTTTATAAACTAATACATCTGCATGTGATGAATTATCATGTTATGCAATAAGTCATACGTCGAAGTACAATGTACTTTTTTATACAGCAAATCTAATATTTCATTAAGAGAAATATATAAATACCACATTTGATCATTTTCAGGAATACGATCACCAATTAGCATCCCTAAGTGCACCAATTACAACTGGAATCGGTGGTATAAAATCACCTTTTTCTGTGTATTTTTTTAATCTTTTCCATTCTGTATTTATTTCGGAAAAACAATTGGTGAAACTATCAAACATTTGGGTTATCTTTTTTGCTTTATCAGAATCGACATTAAAATCATTTAAACAGTCGTTAACTTCGTTTTCTAAAAATAATAATACATTATTATTTAGAAAATTGTCAAAGTCTTTAATAATACTATCAATGGTTTTGCGTGGCAAATCATATTGACCATATAATTTTGACGATAATTTATCAACTTCTGTAAACAATGTGAATTTGAATGTATTATTTGTTATTTTCTCACAGAAGAATTCTTCACTATTGATAATTTCTTCGTACAGATCATCCCATGACAAATCGTCAACTATATTAATTGCAGACTCATAACATACAGAGTTTTTATTTGAATTATTTTCAACGCTAACATTAATATGCTCGCTAGGTTGAGGAAGTACATTTAGATTCTTATGTGACTGTAAATGTGCTTTAAAGGATTTCAAATTATTGAATATTCTGTGACAGTTATTAATACATTCGTAGTAGCCTATAGAAAATGTCTCGCGGTTGTGATGCGTCAAATGTATTTCAAAATGTTGGACAGATTTGAAATAAGCTAAACATGAACATCGTATCACGGCCATAATTAAATTATTATTCGATACCTCTGACTATTGTTTCAAGAAATTCAACCTAATAGTAATAAAGTTTGTAAAATAATTATAACTTCATGTAAATGAAATTTTAGTTTCTTCATAATTGGTTAAACACTGCTCTAACATCACATATTAAACCTGTTACTGATGATGGTATTGTCCTATCATGGACTGTATCTATTATATATACTAATTTTTGAATAAAAAGCCACGGCGATTTAGCTTCTGATGGAAATTGCAAGTGCAAAATATAATATAAACTGAAGGCCAAATCAACAGCATGAGCTGGGCTTTTCGCATTATAAAGAGTGTTATTTACCAACACAAATGAATTTTTAATATCTGTAAAAGGTCCAACGATGACAGGCCATGGTTGAAGTGGAATTTTATGCTTTTTGAAAAGTACAGGCAATAACCACAACACAGCAGCATCCAATGCAGCTATAGACTCGAATAATTTTGAAAAAAGAATCTTTGTAAATTTTTCCAATTTTTTAAAAAGAAATAAATAAATGTCGTTGATAGATACAATTTTGACAAAGACACGATATCAATTATTTTGTTAACTTACACTCTGTGAACGTAGACAATTGATAGATAAGATTAGAACAATTTTTATCTTTCGGTTTTCTCATACCATTCATAAGAATTATTAGGCAGCTCCGGATTTGTGGCCACACTCTTGAAAAAATTCATTAGTCATCAAAAATTGTATTTTTTCATTAGCATCGTCTAAATCAGGTATCACATCTGAAATAATCACCAATTAATACATAAAAAACATTAATATCTAGCACTGCTTAACTGAGAAAATATTTTATTTACGTGTTTGTTCGACGTTGATCTGCTGAGTAATTAATTTTCGTTTTGAGGCGTGGACGCGTCTCACATATGTATAGTGTGCAATAATTTTCCTTGAGGTGGTATTCCATCTTGCAATTTTGTTTTTCGTATCCGAGGAACATAATAAACACCTTCTGCTTCTGTTGGAAATGTCTTGACAATTTCTTGAGCTAATTTCATATAAATATGAGGTTTTATTTCTGATAGTTCCAGAAGTCCATCGGTTTCACGTTGAAGAATTAGTGCCACTAATTTGTTTTTAGAGGAGTCATCCAACATTTGATAAGCATCATAGAGGAAAAGGATATCTTGACCATGAACACTTTTGCTCAACCACTCACGTAGTGGAATTTCAACCGATGGTGATCGAAGATCTCCTTGATAGTCAAGATTATTTTGAAAATAAATTGCATATTTTAAAATATTGTTTTCAATTCCATAGGGGTACAAAAAATGAAATGCAGGGAACAACAAAAGTAAAAATACACACTTTCTGTAAAGATGAAATAGGAACTATGGTTCTTTGAGATGGATCAGGTAAAGATGGAAGAGTAACAACACTTTAAGATGGACTGGATAAAGTAGAATCAAAATTGATAGATTGGTCCGGATTAACATTTGATATATTTGGTGTATCAAGAACTGATAACACTGTGTAGTGTCGTCCATCACTCCCTTCAATAATTTGTTGTTCAAAGTGTAACATGACACTGAACAGTTTACTCATTACCTTAAAATAGGAAAATTTTTGATTCTATAAATGTGAGAATTGAATAAAGAAATAAGAAATGACAGGTTACAAGCGAAATAATTTTTAGGGCTAAAATAGTTATTTTTATTATTTATAATCTTTGAAAAAAATACACATGAACATAAAATTTTTATCAGTCATGATCGTTATTATTAAATAATGTTTGAATTTTTTGTGGGTTTGGAGTTTTTAATTAGATTAATTGTGATACAAAAAATGTTAAATGCATAATGAAAATCACTCTAATAAAAAAACAGACACTATTTCTTATACAAGTATTACATTGCTTTTATTTTTATCAACAATTGTATTTCTTGTAAACAAAATATTTTCTAGAGTCTTTTATCTAGCAAGCAATTGTTTTTCGAAAAATCTATTGGAATAGAAGAACAAAGATTATATTGACTGATGAATTATTTTACTCATACTTTTAAATAACAACAACCTGTGATATTACAGTTTGTAATGTATATGTTTTTAAAAGTACGAGTCATATATTCGTACTAAAGAAAAAATGTCTCTTACCTGCAACAATTTTATTAATATATTCACGATAAACTTTGTTTTTTTAATTTATAAGTGTGAACGGCATGAGTCACGAACTGTATTTGGAATAAACTGTAACGGTTTTCAGATATGCTATATTACCTTAAGAAACTGTAATTTTCACATTGCGATATCTGAACGCAATAAACCTTATTAATTGGCATTGTAAAAATTACCAATATTTTTTGCCACTATATCGATTTTGTATCACTCAATTGTAATCTTTGCCGCGTCACTCGGCAATAGCACGCATGCGCCATCGTAAGAATAGCTTTATGTATATATAGATATAAGTTGTATTTTTAATATGTAAATTTTCTTCACAAATAATGAAATTATCCGAGTCAATACCGTAAAAATTACGATTTCGTGCTGCAATAACTACACTTTAACAAAATTGTAATTGTTACTTTCTACGATTGTAATCAATGCATGTTTACAATAAAATAGCTGCAATGTACATTGCTATCGGATTTTTACAGTACAAACGTGTACTTTATGTTAGGCGAATTGTAAAAGTTCCTGTTTTATTAAAAAACTATAGAACTTATTATTTAAATAGTAAAAATTACAATGAATTTCGTTTATATTACAATTATTGCTAACAAAATATTTTTTTACTAGCAAAAATTGTAATTGTTACTGTGCCCTTTTTTCCTTATAGAAAATGAATAATTTCATTTGCAGCCTCTTTACCTATGAAATAGCCTGTACATGACTACATGGAAAGAAAAAAACGGTGATAGTTTTAATGACGATATAGGAATAGTTACTATATACCGTAATAACACACTTGTATTCGTTGGTTTTAAAATTCGTTATAGTAATGGTTACTATTTAATAAACGAAAGTTTAAAAATTGAAACATGAGATTGATTATCATCATTTTAGTGAATCTTTGACAGTTTTAGGAGAGTGGTACTATAGCTATGAGAATTATTATTATAACGCTTTGTTAAATACTTATATAGTTGTTTTGTAACCTTTAGCAGATCGTACACCTTAACTTAGTGACATATACATAAAGCTACGAGATTTTTATTTAAATAAATCATGAAAATTTTTTATCATTTTAATTAACAATTGTCAATTGTTATAAACAATTGAAAATAACTTCCCCCTATTGAGTAATGAAGATTTTTAGAGAATATGGTCTATATAAATAAAATATCGTTAATAACAATTATAATTTATTATAAACAATTGGAAATAGTTTTTTAAGTTTTATGTCATACTAGAATTGTTAAGAAAACTTTCTATCACACAAAACAGTAATCTGTTTTGTCCAGATTTATTAGACATGACATGAAAAAATTTTAGAAGCTGTTAGTAATGTTGAAGAACATAATCAAATTAATAAGTTTCGGTAGAGTAGTGAATGTATTGCTCCAAAAAGTATTGAGATTGGCATTAAAACCGAAAATACAAATTTAGATGATGCGTCAGTTTTAAAATCAATTAAAGCCACAATGAAAATTATTCCAATTAGAAGAGTCTTAATTATTTTTTTTAAATTCCTTACGTTTTGCATGATGATTTCAAAGCAGATAATTCTTCAGGTAGTCATAGAGGAGTTAACAAATGCACGGAGAGAATTTTTTCACTAAATGTAAGTGCAAAAATGACAACCCCACGTTTCGAAATTTAGAAGTAAAAATATTTCTGTTCAACAGTGAATTTTGGGTTGTCGTGACACCTTTTAAGTCACAAGTTTACTTACAACAACTCAAACTTTACTATCGAATAGACATATTGTTACTTCTAAACTTCGAAATGTGGGCTTGTCATTTTTGCACTTACAATTAGTGAAAAATTCTCTCTGTGTATGCTGCTGCTAATGTAGGCTCATCGAATTTGCGTCCTAAGTATGAGTCTAAATTGGAAAATATTTTTCTATTCGCTTCATTTAAAACTGTAGATTGGTATGCTCCTTAAAATGACGTTATTTTCCCAGTGAGAAGTTATTGGAATGGGTCCGATTTTGTGAATCCTGAATTTTGACATATCTCCGCGTTTTAAGGTCCCTAAAGTCGAATACAACAGTTTTCCAATTGACGTTTGTGTATGGGTATGTACGTATGTTCGTACGTGCGTTCGGAATCATTTTTTGTCTCGATTATCTCGAAAACAAAAAATAATATCGACATCGGACCTATTACATTCGACGCACAATTACGCAACTTGAAACTGATTAGGTTTTCAGCAGAATCGGTTCAGCTATTTTTTATGCAGAATCAAAAAACTAATTACAGATTACAAATAAAATATCGTTATAGACCTGTTTTATATGCTGTAAATATAGTAATATCAACTCCACTGATCTCCAGCATTTTTTTTATCCATCGACTCATTGTTTATGTTGAGACTTCTTTAAATGGACGTCAATAAGAGATAAATAGTCTTGAAGAATCTTTTCTCATCTCCTTAGTTGCACTCACATAATCTTTGAGCGTAGAGGCTACACACAATTTTACGTTTCTTGGAAAAAAAGGTAGAATCAGCGTAGGTTCCACTCTTCGAAGGCCTGACGTCTTAATTCTCAATGGAATTTTTATCTCTTACCTGGTTTTAATGAAATTATCCGAAGCAGCTAATCAGTTTAATTCGAATAACCTATAAGACAATTTTAAGAATATCAAATAGAAATTAGATATTTTTTTATCAGAATCCGAAAGATATTTTTTCGAAAGCTTTTGTTTAGTTGGGATTATATAATTACTCGTCAAATGAAATCGGTTCAAGGTGTGGGCGTTTCACATGTCATAGTTAGAATTTACTTCAACTTTATCTAACGTCCATTAAGCGTTTTTTTGACAGAAGTTAAATAGAATAAGCATGTCAATTATATATTAATATAAGCCCACGAATTATCCGCATTTAATTTATTCGACTGTTCTAAACGATACTCAACCATGAAAATCGACACTGCAAAATTCAAAATCTTAAAATACCTTCCAGGTAATCGAAAAAGACAATATCAGTTTCTTACAACTGAATTCGAGTTTTTAGAGCCAAAAAACGAAGGGACTGTAATAGTATAAAATTACCCTGAAAGTTTTTATATACGCAGACTCCTGAATTCTAACTGCTTATAATATTTTCTAAATTAACGATTTTTGGACAAAAACCCCGAATTTTTTGATTAGACTCTTTAGTCAATTGTTTATAATAAATGTATGTATTATAAACAATACGTGATTTTTGAAGACACCTATAGTCATGTTCAACATTATTCATTTATATTTATCAAATTCACCGATGATCTCCGTTATGCAAGGGCTAAATACTATTCTCAGTTATTTCATATTTAATTCATAATACATACTTATTAAAGACGTTTTTGATATCGCCACGTCAGCTTAATGATAGGTACATAGATCAAAACATACATAGAGCTCTCTAGTCTTGAAAGTCTTAAAGAACATCGTAAAAGTACGCCTTTTTGCTGATCAATAACTTCTTAGAGTTTACTGTAGTAACTAAAATTAATTGAAAGATATTTTTATAAAATTTCTTTTGAGTATAACCACAAATCAAACAGACAATAATTGATTATCATCAGACATAGATAGTATCGAAGAAAAAAAATCAATTTGCTAAATAGTAGAAGTAATAAGTAAAAGGGTAATTTTCTTCATTAAAAAATTATTTCAGTTTTTTATTTTCGAAAGAATTAAAATATTTGAAGCATATACAAAATTGATCAACGAAGTAAATGTTAGCAAAAAACAGTCTGAGTAGCTCTAGTGTGAGAAATAAAAAGAAAGACAAAAGGTGAATAAGCGCACTTGGTAGAGTCATTACCATAACTCTTAATACATGAATAATAGATTAATTGAACATGAAAATGTCAATCACTGGTGAATGTTAATTTACCGCCGGAGCTGTGAGAAATTAAATAATTGATTTACTATCATAAAACGGTGTTTACCCCATTATATCAAAATATACCACTGTAAATCCATCATTGGGGTTAACAACACGTAAATCATTCAAAATAAAACATTTATGACAAAACACCACTTTTTGACTATATCGTAAAAAAAAAATGATTTTTATGTCAAAGAAAGATTGCATTATTTTACAAGTATAATTTTAAAAGAAAGATTCTCAATATCTCAAATTCTGCAATAAATCAAATTTTTATCGTAGATAATATGTTGCCATACTTTTGTAAATAGTAATACCATGTTTATAAAATCGGTACCTATTCTTTCATATTTATTGAAATATAAGATGTCTCTTATATTTAAACTACTTCAGTGAGCTGTCAAAAGTATTTTGGCATATGTCCAAGGATTAAGATTCAAACGTAAAAACTTTTGATTTTAGTTCAATACTAAGGATTTGGGGATTTGTTCCAAGGAACAATCAGGTCATGCCGATTTACAAACTTACCATTTAAATGTATTCTAAATGTAATTGAGGTTACTAATTAATTTAATCGAATTCTCACTTGTACAAGCACCGTTTTAATATATAGCTGATAGTAACAAACCGGCGTTGCCATTTTAATTTCATTTCATGTATATTTTCATTTCTCATTTCAGGTGGTCCTAGTATTTATCCTCAGTATAGCGTCGCTTATAATATACTTCATCGATGCGTCAGCGTAAGTAGAATTATTTATACAATTATTGTTAACTAGATATTTTTGGAAGCAATCGAAATTTTATAACAGCAGTATCACCAATTCAATTATAAATATATTCGTTAAAAATCTAAGTATAAAAGAAGCTCAAGCAAAATACTAAAAAGAAATTGATTGAATGATTAGACACATTATATGTTTCTTATCATGAATGCAATCTACATTTCTTTAAGAATATGTTGTGATAATTTCTAAATTTTCGGGTTTGTTACAGGGAAGAGGTCGAACGTTGCCAGAAGTGGAGCAACAATATTACTCAGCAGATAGACTTAGCTTTCAATATATTTTTTATGGTCTACTTTTTTATACGTGTAAGTATTAATACAAAACGTACGATCTAGTTCTCTTTTGGTTGACCTCTCTGTTAGCCTTCAATAAAGTTTCGATCGAGTACATTCTATGACAAGACTATAACAGAAAGTGTTGTTGTTCAATAAGAATGAATGAATAACGTCTCTCATTTATTGACATTCATTTATTATACTAGGTCCTCAAAATACTTTTTACACAGACACAAATAATGTAATTTGCAAATATGCCATAGTATACTAGAAGTTATCAATGGCATAATAAATAAGTGACACGTTTTACCGCATTATTATATTTATGATAAATGACATATACCATATTTCTGATCATTCATTTGTATTATATGGTATTGTAATGTGATAGTAAATAAAAATTATATTTCTCATAAACAAGATAGCTTATATTCATCAAATAGTTATCTGGGAACTGTTCCAAAATAAACTATCATCCATATTTATACAACGGATTCAAAACGTTGCTGAATTTTTATTGAAATTTTTTAAGGCAATTGACTATTTTATTTTTCAAACATGAAAGAAAAATTGATTTTTACATCTAACATCTTCCGACATTTTTTATTTTTATGTATTTTTTCATGAGAGATTAAAGCTTCAACTTGATTTGGACAGTATTTCTTTCTATAACCTCTAGAATGATTGCATGTGATGATTTGCAGAGGGAAATTGGGGTTAAACCTAATAATTCAACATGGATGTGTAAACCCAGTTGAACTAACTTATAAAAAAAATTCTTGTGTTCTCTCTGGAAAGTTAGAAGCTTTGTTCCCATTTTGAGGTTTGAAAGTGACAAATCCCCATTCTTATCGATAGACAAAAAATCGTTTGTGCGTAAACGCTGGTTTTTCTGTGGAGAAGAGAACATTACCTTTCCAACCCTAAAAGTAAAAGTTTTTGTCACTTTGGGGATGTTATGACAAAAAATAGTATACTCACCTTGGGAAAAAAATGAGATGAGTCATGCCGAGTACCTGTCACCCTCACATTCGACTTGAGTGGCAATCTAATTTATGGTATGATATAGTTCAGATTCGCCCCACGGTATGTAATACACTATTTCCGAGTTAGGAAATGAAACCTACGATCGCTGTCTCACACGCAACCTAAAGTGACGTCTAAACCCGCTCAGCTGTTCGGATATTGGAAATACTTTGAGAATTTTTATTGAATACCTTCTACACAAAAATCCAATAATGTAAGCACAAATGTAATGTGGGTTTCGATTGATAATATAGAATTTCTCCAGAATTAGCACAATATAAATATACCGGTTATCTATATTTTTAAAACGTGTTTTCAATTATGTTAACATTTAATATTTTATTGAGATTTTAAATGCCAAATAACATTCTTATTTAATAAAGTTAACATTTGTATGTATCAATCCATTAACACTAGAAGTAGATGTTAAATTAACACTACTATACATTACTTTCAGCACTTTTATTATAGAAATTGATATCAGGAATTTTTTTGATACAAAAACGTGACCATCTCTTTAATCGAACAAATTCGCATAGCTGCCAGAATGACGGACTTCAATTTATTCACGTTCACTCAACAGACATTTCATGATTATTTCTCCCTTAGCAAAAATGAAAATTTTATTTTTTAATAAAATTGTTTTTAATTGCGCAGTGACTAATTCAGTCATAGTCTACCAATCTAATTAATTATCAATAACATTTTTTCCGATGAAATTTGGTCTAATGTTTCTCTTTTCTCCTGAAAAAAATAGAATTTTTAGTAAAACACAGAAATCATAACTAAACTTTACAGGAATTATAATTTCTTAAACTATAGAAAGATTGTAACATTTATTTATTAACTTTCCATTAGAAAGTTATTGTAATGCGGTCGATTTTTTAAGTTCGTAATTTTATCATATCTTTACGTTTTGGAACATTTAAAAGTGTATGAAAAGGTTTTCACGTGTATGTATGTATTTATGTACATTTCGCGTCGGAAGAATTCAAATATATCGCATGGATCTCTTTTTTCATTAGTTATAACAAATTTAATTGTTATGAATAAAGAAGCATGTTTTCATTTATGTCATACAGTTGGTAACTTTTTTTCAGCAAAATAAAAAATTACACGTTAATAGTACACAAATATGTTGCATAGATCTTGTTTCCCATTCTTTATAACAAATGGAATTGTTATAAGGCGAAAAAAGTATGTTTTCATTTATGTCGTACGGTTGGTAACATTTTTTTAGTAAAAGAAAAAATTATGCGTTAAAAGTACTCATATATATATAGCATGGATCCCTATTTTTATTGTTTATAACAATTTAAAACTTTTTATTTAAATATTACTATAATCAATAATCACTTGTTAGTAACAATGTTCAATTGTTATGAACACAATTTCATATTATTGACAATTATTATTTACTATTACAGCGTCTTTAATGCTGTTTTCTCAATCCTGACACGAGTTTAAAATTCTTTCATTGCTGATTTTGTTTTTTAAAATTTTTTTTTTCGATGAAATGTTGTCATCATATTTTCTTACAAGTATTTTAATCATTTAATATTCATATTTTTTAAAAGATTTTGAAATTTTGTCTAAAAAATGGTATAATTTATAAATTGCAAAATTCAGGTCGTTTTCCATTTATGCCAGTTTTTTGATTCTGCATAAGAAACTACTGGACCGATTTCGTTGAAAACCTAATCAGTTCTAAGTTGCGCAATTACGTGTCGAATGCAGTTGATTCCACATCGATATCATTTTTTGTTCTCGAGATAATCGAAGCGAAAAATAATTCCAAACGCACATACGTACATACGTACATACACACACAGACGTCCACTAGAAAACGGTCGTATTCGACTCTGGGGACCGTAAAACGTGGAGATACGTCAAAATTCGGGATTCGCAAAATCGGACCCATCACTATAACTTCCCACTGGGAAGTTAACAAGCATTGTCTTTTCCACAAATCCTGTATCATTACTTCATGATTAACCTAATTAAGATTAACCTCGATTTTTTTGCATGGTTTGCAATTCACTTCAAATCAAAGTGAATTATTTTCATATACACTTTTAACACGCTGAACCTTGTCAATGTCAAATGCCCTGAACAAACTATAGATTTTTCACACATTATGGAACGTGTAAAAAGTGTCTATAAATCATGTATGTCTGTTGATTGATATTTTACATTGAACACACTTCATATGTATTATTTTAATACGTTTGCGAAATCTTGGGATTTGCAGTGTAATCAATATTTGTAAAAATATGTATTGGCATAGATCACATTAATGCAAAAAATATTTTATTAAACTAACAAGGAAACTTCGAGAGGTGGTCACCGTCGATTTAGGTGACGCTTCTATATAACAATCTACATTGAACATGATGAATTACGTATTTTTTTTTTTCTGCGGAAAAACGTTTTAAAAGAGTGAATTTACGAGATACGTGTCTTTGCAATTTTTAAAATAACATTAACGACAGTAAACAAAATCGCAATTTAAAAATTTTTAATTGTTATGGATAAATTATTTATAGTCACAATATTCACCGAATAAAATATGTCGTAATTAGAGTCTGAATAGTTTAGGATTAGTCAAAATAATGTTTTTTGTTATTGTCATATAGGCAAACATAGATATAATTCTTATCTCAATCACTGATAAACTATTTTTCAGGAAAATTATTTCTGTAATTTTGATATACGGATTATTTAATGCTAGGATTTTGAACGAATGTGACATATTTTAATCATTTAAAAATTTTAAAAATATTTTTGTGCATTTATTTTTAATACTAAAGTGAATGTATATTTTTGTCTTTTGCATTCATTTCAATTTTGGTTAATAGTCATTATTTTATATGTGTATAAAATCGTGTGCTTGGAATAGAAATATTATCTTCTTTTCTTCTGAAACTTCTGTAACACTCAATAGTTGAAAATGAAAGTTAACCCCCTTAATGTAATTTGGTAACTTTTAAGAACATTTTAAACTATAAAAATTATGGAAACACCTGTTAATTATGTTGAAATACAATTGAAGAATCACTTTGAACAAATATCATTGAATGCAATGAATGGGTATTCTGATATCGAAATGATAGAGTAGAATTCATTACATTTTGAAGAGCCATATAAGGATTGGGAACCAGAAATTATAAAAGACGAAGAATATGCATCTGCAATCCATGAACCAAAAGCGTTTGATGGAGCATGTATTACTGATGAAGAGAGCTGAAGACATGATTATAAATTGCGAACAGTTGAGTATTGGCGAAGTGGTAAGAAAAAGAATTTACATACAAAGAAAAAATAGCTCAAATTTGCAAATATACGTTGGAAAATGTTAAAACTGCTATCGATGCTGGAATGATAGTCTATAATTCCGATTAAAAAAAATGTATGTAAATATATTGCAATTATCCGTTGTACATGGTGTGAAAAATCATTGTGTCTTGAACATTTTTACAATGATAATCATATATGCAATGCGTGCGATGAATAGGTAATTCATCTTCTTTATTTTGATACAAATCTAAGAAAAAAGGAAATAGTTTTTTTGACATTAATTTCGATGTTATTGTAAAAATTGCAAAGACACGTATTTCGTAAATTTTTATATTTTTTCGATTGAAACTGGTATCATCATGAAATAATTTTTAGTTTTTGAGTTATAAATTTTTTTTTATTTTTAATAAGGTCGTTTTGAAAAATTTCGATTAGAAATATGTGAAAATGAAAAATCACTTGTATAGGGTGTCAACTTTATGGGCGATTTTCACTCTTTTAAAACGTTTTTCCGCAGAAAAAAATACATAGTTCATCATTTTCAACGTAGATTGTTATATAGAAGCCTCAGCTTAATCAACGGTGACCACCTTGTGAGGTTTCCTTGTAAGTCTATTTTTATTCTTTATTATTAACTTCCCAGTGGTTTATTTATTTTGTTATTAAGTAATTTTTGTTAAAAAAAAAAAATAGTTGACAACTTGAAATCAATAATAAATATCGTATTTATTCAGTTAAAATATATTTAGGTTTAATTTCCTTTGAAACCCATAGATTTTACTACCTTCCCATTGTAAGACTTCTTATATCTGATTAAATTAAAAAAAATAAGTTCAAAGTAGTCTGAATTGAATTAGTCTACACTCGTTCTAATTAGAAGATTTACATCAAAAAAATTTATATCAATTTCTTCAAAACACTTCTATTCAAGTGAGATTAAATATGATTAGATAAAATAGTTCTTTATTTTCCTTCTATTAAACTTTATTTGATATAATACATAGTTTCGAAATTACTGATTGTCATGAAATTAATATAGCTGCGTTGAATTTGATCTGACTAGAAGTCAAATCGATAATAGTATGTTTAATACAATAGGGTCTTTGTTGTAAAGATTTAAAATACATTTTAAATCTTATTGGTAGTAAAGTATTGGCCATGGAGAGAATTGTTTCACTAAATGTAAGTGCAAAAATGACAAACCCACGTTTCGAAATTTAGAAGTAAAAATATTTCTGTTCAACAGTGAATTTTGGGTTGTCGTAAGTGATTCTTTTATTAAGACACCTTTTAAGTCACAAGTTTACTTACAAGAACTCAAAATTTACTGTTGAATGGAAATATTTTTACTTATAAAGACAGGCCTGGAATATTTTAATCAAGTAAATATCACACGGGGAAAGAATTTATCAAAAATGAAGATCCAGTGGTAAAGAACTGTATAAACTATAGCTTTATACAGCTTATAAGTTATAGCTTATAAGTGATAACTGGTGGAGTTAAAGTATCAATGGATCCTGTGGATTAAACGAGAGGCATACAAGCAGCATACCCTTTGGTGGACAACGTCATTCCAAGCTGGAGACCAGTTACGTTGCTGATTGAACAATCAGCTGAGGAACTCCACAGTCATCAACGCGTGAGCATAGAAAACTTCAAATCGTATTTATTATTATTCTTGCTGATCCAACTCATTGTATGTATGCATGTATGGAAAGTGAGTCGTATTCTCAGGTGAAACAGTTAAAAACATTTGCTGACTTAGTGTCGGTTTTCGAGCGTTGGCTCGCGCACGCGCATTAGTATATCGTTGCAACATACGATTTTATAAAAAACTCATCAGTGGTAGTTTATGTATCCTGTAATAATTTAAGTCTCAGATGTTATTGTAACTGAGAAACTTGGCCATATATTTCGTATACGAAATATCGTTAATGTACAAAAGACTGTTACATGTAGCCCGCCTCTGAGTGTTAGAGTCTCGACATTGTAGTCTGTAAATTGTTGTACATTTGATTGGATCAACTGTAATAACCCAGAGGTCCTTGGGGTTCAAGCACACATGATTTAAATGTATTTAGTAAAATATACTCAGTGAGAGATTGGGATAAAACTTTCTCGGTGCCTATTTTTTCCCTGATAATTATAGTTCGTATTACGTAATAATCATTTCAGGGCTTCCGACTGGCCAGTATCCGTAAGGGAAAAGTTTTCCCTACACGGTACTTGGTTTCGAAGTACGGAAAGAGCATATACTATATTTTGTGACAGAGTGAACTGTATGTAAAAGAATGTAACATTCTTCTGAGTAAACTAGAGAAACTTCAACTGAATAATCAAGTCAATGCGAAAATTGTATTAAAGACTTTTAATATTTATGCATCAAATGCAACTCTAAATCGTCGAACAAACTTTGTGTTTCATATATTAGATTACATGTAAAGTTTAACAAAATTTTTCAGTTTATTGCCGCCAGTGACAAGCTGTGGTTCATGCTGGAGATGTACTCGTTTGTGGATTACTTTACGATACCACCGTCTTTTGTATCGATCTATCTTGATCGTACATGGATAGGACTGCGATTCCTTCGAGCCTTACGACTGATGACGGTCCCTGACATTCTCCAGTACCTCAACATTCTAAAGACATCGAGTTCCATTCGTCTCGCTCAACTCGTCTCCATATTCATTTCCGTCTGGCTCACTGCTGCTGGAATCATTCATTTGGTAACTATTACTATATCCATTCCTAAAACAGGAATTATTTTCATCACTTTCTTAATATCTTTCATATGTAGTAACAACGAATTTGTGAGATTTTAAAAAACTAATCAATTCAATAGATTCTATTCGTTATTTTATTTTCAATAAAACCGTGTGTCACAATACATATAATTAAAGTAAAATTTCTTATGCGTAGAAAATATTAGAATGAAATGGTTTATGGTAGGAATATAGTTTATACAGCATTAGAGAAAGCAAGAACATTCTTCGGCCAATTCATCTGTGATATTATAATGCAATCTTAAATTATTTAATTATTATTTTTCCTATTTTATGTTAATAATATAATTTAGATGATTATATTTCGTATGCATAAGGTGTTTCATTTCATTAGTATGTTTTGTAACGTAAATATATTTTTTTATTACCTGCTTTATTCGTGTACTTGAAATAGGGAGCTATAATTCTTTTAATATCGTTTTTACATGTTCTAATTATTTCTTAAAATCACTTTTGTTCATGCCTGATTGTGACGATGATGAATTTGATTTTTTTTACTACAGGTGAATAAAATTCTTATACTTATCTACCTAGTTTTTAAAGAAAGTTAAAATTTTCCGTAATAACTTTAAATAAATTGTAATTTAAAGTCATCAATTTGTTTTAAGAGTAATCTTTGTTTTCAAATGTACTTTTATAATGAATTGTTTTTTTAACTTAAAATTTTATTATAGTACGTCTTATTTAAATAATTCAAGTAAGAACAGTTTATTCACATAAACAGATTATACTTATTGCTAATAGCTCTAGTTTTCAATTTACAATGTATTTCTATCGCTCAATATATGCAGCACCGCTTTTTTTATTACATCTAATGCCAAATTTATTCATAGAGATGAATGGTTCTTCGTAAGTAAATAGTCA